>NC_044908.1:5034659-5225530 GCF_001633185.2 Quercus lobata
TTTTAATATATTGTTTATGTTGAATACGATGTCTCTTTAAGCGTATATTATCCTCTAATTCCATTCCTTGAGGATTTATTATACTTCTCTATCAATAAAAATCTATTGTTCTAAGGATTTTTCTATGTATTTTCTTTACGGATTTAATTATGAACACTAATTATAAGGATTTCGTCCAGCTAAAACAAGCTCTAACCATAACATATTTCTCTTCTTGTCTCATCTAAACATTCAGTAATGTTAAAGAATGAATGTCTATTATATTGAACTATACGTGAAACACTATATAAGTAACTGCCTCTATATAGTTAGCGGCACAGAATTTTGAGTGCTGTACAAACAATAGGAATGCAGTACAAGTAAGAGTATGGTTCAATGGAGACATGAAACAAAAGCCCAACGAGTGTATATTCTAACGACCCCTCAAACTTGTAGGGTAACATGAGATAAAGATTGAGATACGTGGAACACGACAGTGAAGGGTTGAGATTTGAAAGTTCAAAAACGTGTATAAACACTTTTGAACGTTTAGACCCCCCAAATAACAACTAGACTAATTCAAGCAATATGTCAAACAACTAGTGTGCGGAAACTTAACATATGCTATAATATGGAATTGGTAAAAACTATCTAAGCCAAAACAAAATATAATCCACAGCAGATAATAAAAAGGCAAAGATAGAGCGGAAGGAAGATGCAAACACAGACAACACGCGATGTGTTATCGAAGAGGAAACCGAAGCCCTCGGCGTAAAACCTCTCCGCCGCCCTCCAAGCGGTAAACAATCCACTAGAAAATACAGTTGGGATACATGGACAGCAATAGACCCTCCAAGCCTAATCTACCTAGTGCACCTAAGCCCTCTAAGCTTCTTGCTCCAACGAGGTTGCGCCGAACCTTTTTCTTTTCTAGCTTCCCGGATTCCGCTACTAGACCGTAGCATCAACCAATGAAGATTGGTTCCTTCCTAACTGCTACCCAGAAATCCAAACAGCTGTCTCACAGTGATGATGATGGCGAGAACCAGGTTTGGTATAATGCCTCTCAAGGATTTAACACTGGAGAGGAAAAGAGTAGAGGAATTTAAAGAGACTCTAAGGTATAGATTGTGGGTGAATCAATCTTGTTTTTCTTTAGGGTTTCTCTCTCAAAATTCTCTCTGGAAGCTCTCTTTCAATCGTGGGTAAAAGGGGTATTTATACTAGAGTGGGAGAGGAATGTGAAACGTCAGGTTTTACAAAACAGGGGTGGCTCGCGGCTTGACTAAGTTGCGAGATCCAGTCGCGAGATAACCGTATGGCCAGTTGTCCTGTCTTGTCCTGTAGTGCTCCAGCTTACATGATTGTTCATCTTCCAGCATGCTTGGCACGTGTGCTTCGTCTGGCGGCTTGCAGCCGCGAGTCACCTGCGAGTCTCAGCCGCGAGTCTCTGTTTTCTTGCACACTCTTGAGCAATCTTCACTCTATCTCACTCACTACCCTTACATCAAACCCACCTAAATACAGGGTTACTAAATACTGAATTACAAGCAAATTTGGCACGGAATAAAGCCAATTAGATGGTTGAATAAATTCAACCTTACAATCTCCCCCTTTGGCTATTCCGTGACAAAACCCTAAAACAGACTCTAGACTTAACATGTGAGTTGGGAACAGTTGAACAAAACTCACTCACACCTAACTCTAGAAGCTGTGAAGCACTTGAATCATATGGACATAATACTCCTGAAACACAACAATACACCATGATCATTGTAAAGCAGAAAAACGTAAAATGCATATGAAACAGGCAATATGTGATCAAGCAAAAAATGGAGTTAAGAAACAAACCATGGCTTGATCAACCAAGTGAACACCACAAGGTAGTGATCACAGTGCTCATTCACACTTGGAATGAACACAAGGACATACAAGTTAACAAGCACAAGGCAAGACACTTGTATGTTCAACACTCAACCAATGCATAATACGCAAGGTATATGCATCTAGGAACAATCCTACAAGGGCACAAGAGTGACAGTACATAAATCAAAATGCAAGACATTTATCATTAAAGTACTGATTTCAACATAGCATAAAGGCTGCATCAAGCAAGGTACATACCATAAAGCCTACAAACTATGCATAAAACATTAACCCTAAAAACTTACAAAAGCACATGGGTACAAAACACAAAAACATTCTGAATAGCATCATCAAAATATATTAAGGATTAAACCAAGAGTATAGGTTAGGAGTTAAAAACAACTATTCACCAAAAACACAGTGTATCAAACCCATGTAAACATTAAATAGTTCAACAAACATAAATCTAAACCTATAAGTATGACAAAAGTATGTGTGTACTCGCCCTATCATTATGCACACTTCCCTTTGAAACTTTCTCCCCCTTACTGAATGCTCTCCCCCTTTTTGGCACGAATAGCTAAAGGCACTCGTCCAGCTTTTGTTGAATAGCATCTAGCTGATTTTCCATAGTCTCGAGACGCATTTGGACATGGTTGTTTGTAGAGTAGAGAAGTGCCACAAGCTCATCAATGCGTTTCTGAATATGCTCAAGTACACTGCCGACCCTATCAGTATGAGGAGCAGTCTGTGCTTGCGGAATACTAGCCGGTGAAGCTTGAGGAACAGCACATGAAGTAGATATGGTATGTGCAGGTGTCTCTGATTCAGGGGCAGATGGAGTAACCGGAGAGATGTGAACACTCCTTGGCGATTTAGAGGAGTGACTTCTGCTAGCTTGAAGAGTGAACAAGGAAATAGGACGTTGACGAGTCAACATTTTTCCATCTGCAGGAGGAATAATGCCTTCACGAAGAATGACCTTCATGATGAGACTGCAAAATGGAATAATTCCTCGAGCTGTAGTTCGACTCGCGGTCTTCCTCAAGGTGTAGTAGATGTGAGCACATATATCAATGGGGGCTTCTGTAATAAGGTCACAAAGGAATAGAGCTCTCCCAAGATTGATGAATGTAGTGTTGGAGAGTGGGTAGAGATTGGTGAACATGATCAACTTCAATGTGGTCAGCTCTGGTGCAAACTTTGCGGTGCTGATGGATGTTCCTGCACTGGATACTTCATGATCGAATCCTAGGATTTGTATAATTTCTCCAACTTCTGAAGTTCGTTCATCGTAAGGAGTTAGATTCACATTCTGAGGTTTGGTGATGCCGAGAAGATCTACGATGGAGTCTAGGGACACGCTAAACTCTGTTCCTCTGACCCAGAAAATGAGTTGAACTCCAAGATCAGTTGCATTGGAGAAGCATTCTTTGACCAGCTCATCCATTGGATCATCAAAGTTCCCGAACAAGTTTGCCCAATCTCGTTTCTCAAAGATTCGAGATATAAAAGTGGTCCCTAAGGTGTTAAACTCTACCACCCGTTCCACTATAGTAGTTGACTTGTCAAAAATGTTTGAGTAGGCTTGTGAGTTAAGCGGAAGTCTGAACCTATCCTCATTGGGGTCTTGAGATGCCTGTAATGATAGTTGAGTCCTTTTAGCAACTGGTGTTGCTGGTTCGTCAGCAACAATGTCTTTACCCCTAGAAGATCGACGAGACATCTGCAAGAGAATAAGCCCACAGCAAAGAACCAAACAACAGTACCACACAAGATAAATGTCAACAAGATTCAGTGCAAAAAAAAAAATTTCAATACATAAATACAAACTGAAGATAGTGCAGACCTAACCAAACTTCCAACAATACAAAGGAGCACAAAATGACAGGTGCAGCAAAAAGGTGATAGTGCATAAAGACATAGATAGACAAAACAACTAACAAAACTGTCAATGAGACAGGTTATCATGACAATGATATGCAAACAGATACAGCATTCGAACATTTAGAGCAGATAACACAAAACACTCCACAAGAGATATGAACATGGGAAAATATTTCAACATGAAGTAACAAATCATCCACACTAGAGCACAAGGTTGAGAGACACACATTATGTTATCATAAAAAAACTCAGTAACCAATACCGAAATCCAACATCAATACTCAAGCAAGTGAAATGAGCAAGTCAAATAAACACCAAACCCATTTAAGAAAAGATTTTCAGACTCAACAACAGGCAAATATTAGAACAACGAAAAACACATTGTGACCGCTCAACATGAAAATAGATGAGAACAAAAGCAAACAAAACACGTCAAACCCATTACACAAAGAGAGAAGTATTTCGAACACAATATCAATCCAAACTGTAACAAAAATATCCAGGAAAAGGGAAAATGAGATTGAGAAAGCAAAAACCCATACCTTTTCTTGATGATTTGGATAAGAAATGAAGCACCAATGAGATTTGAAAATGGATTCACGGAGTGTTTGGAAAGGAGATAGTTTAGAGAAAAGATGAACAGTCACAAAAGTTCGAGGGAAAACTGAAAAAGATTTAAAAACTGCTCCTGTTTCTGCCAAACACGCGTTTTTCGCGACTTGATTAAGTCGCCACACAGTCGCCAGTTCAAGCCGCCAAAACACTCAAGGACAAAAATTTGAAAAAATTTTCTAAGTGTTTTTCGGGACTGGAAGGTCTACCCGCGAGTGAGTCGCGAGCTGAGCCGCGAAAATCTTTGAGTAACCCTCGCGACTGGACCTTCCACTCGCGAACAAGTCGCCAAAAATGACCCGCGAAGACTCGACTGAGGCCTGCGACTTGACATACCCGCGATTAAGCCGCCAAAACAGGGCAAAACTGGATTTTTGAAATTTTCAGATTTTTCAAACAAAATACTTTCCAAAAACACCTAAAACACTCAAAAATCTTTTTGTGCTTGAATTAACAAAGATTGAGCATGTGAAAACACATTTCATCAAGTACAATCACACAAATGAATATGACATTTATTGAACATAAACTTGTGTGTTGTGTGTGGATATCAACAATGAGATAGTCCTTAGTCTAATGTGAAGTTTCAATGATCAATTCAACCAAGGTATACACAATTAGTACTAGATCAAGTGACCCATCTCAATTATAGAAATATGTATATATGACCTCCCACAAAACTTGATAACATAATTTGGAGCTTTACATTTAACTCCACTTTTAATCATAACATTTGATCTTTTTGATCGATTGAAGCAATCACCTCTCATTGTGAGAGTAATATTTGACATTTCACTTTAGAGAACAAGCCTTTGGCTTTTTGAATAAACATTCACTTTAATATAAGGTCGCTTACCCTTTTTCCTAGTCAAATACTAGAATGTGCGACAGGCTTTTGCAGCTCAATATCTCTTTTCATTTGGAGATTTACATTTGGTGAGCTCTTTTTAGCAAAAACATAAATAAATAGTGGGAAGATATATAGACACAAGTCTATGCATGTCTCAAGATCAACATAACCATTCACTAGTCATTCATGACAAGTTTGAAGATCTATTTACAACAATCACATAGATTTCAAGATTTTTCCCACAGTGATATGAGTGCATGAAAACAAGCAATGCTCGAAAATGCACAAAGCCATTAGCACAAAGGTACAAGGCAAAACAAGTTTTGAGACAAAAACTCAACAAAGTCAATCAAGCTTTTTGATTTTCTAATTTTTATGTGATTTTTGGATTTTTGACACAAGAAACAAAAAGATTGATAAGACAAAATAAAAAAATATGCATAAGTAGACAAGCAAACAACCAACAGCAAAAACAGCAAGCAAAACAAACAAACATTGTCACAAAGCATAGGAAGTATTAATGCATAGACATGTTGTAATGCTTATGCATGAGTATCTTTTTTCACCCACACGTCACTTGCGTTTGGGGTGATTTCCTTATAGGATTGGGTATGGGAGTTAGGGCTTTCAAACCTTCGTGAGAAGCTTTCCAAGCAGTTGGTGAATGCACCAATCATCTTCATCACGTTCATCATTCCGGGATCGCCATTCCGATCTCTAGATTGATCACCTGCCCAAATTCTTCTATCATTTCTAGGTCCTCCTGACCTTTGAGGAGTTGCACTATTCTTTGCTTTCAGCTTTTGGCAATTTGGTCGAGTATGCCCTTGAATTCCACAATAATGACACACATAAGTTGCTCTAGGACCTCTTTGTGATCGTGGACGTGACTTGGCACGAGATTCAGACCTGCCCACAGATTGATTACGGGGATTCAACATCCGTTGGTTCACCATATTCTTCTTTTCCTCAACCTCGAGTTTCTCACCAGTAAGGTCAGCTACAACTGGATCTTTGGCTTTTACAAACTTCACTTCTTTAGTGACATTTCTAGATGAACTACTTCCTCCGGTATATCCCAATCCGGATTTGTCTGAAAAGCTCTTTTGAGATGAGATAACATCATCTAACTTCTTGGTGGTGACCCTCTCTACTTTAGCATTTGCTTGCACAACCTCATTCTCAAGAAATCTTACTTTTGTGTAAGTTTCGGACAACTCACCATTAAGTGTTTCTATCTCACATTTGGCCTCCCTATATCGGATTAGGAGACTTTTGTAGTCCTCCTCAACCTTCTTCATTTTTCTCACAGCAGCCTTGGCCACCCTTGTGTACTCACCCGACTTCTCCAAGAGTGAGTTATAATTCTCTTGAAGATTTGTTGTGCTTTCTTCCTCTTCAGCATCTGATTCTTCAACAATTCTTAGTAATTCATCATCGCTATGTTCTCCAAGGTCTCGTACAAGCAGATTCAACTCATCTGAAGACTCAACATGAGCAATAGTCATAAATGCCGAATAGTTCCCTTCTCCATCACAGCTCTCTTCAGATTCTGAGTCAGACGAATCCGAGTCACTCAAAGTCGTGGCATACACTTTACCTTTCGATTTCAAATAATTCGGACATTCCTTCTTAAAGTGTCCATGCCCGTTACATTCGAAACAAGTGACACCTTGTGTAGGTTGGGATTCTTTTCCATCTTTCTTTTTGAATTCCCTTTTCTCCCTTTCAGAACTTTGGAATTTTCTTTTATCATCAAATTTTCCATTATTTTTGAATTTCAAGAACTTTCTGAAATTTTTGACAAGGTATGCAACATCTTTGTCAACCACATCTTCTCCCGATAAGTCTTGATCTTCCACCTTCTCATTAATGGTCTTTAGAGCAAGAGATTTACTCTTCCGTTGATTGGGCAGCGACATCTCATAAGTCTGCAGAGAACCAACCAGCTCCTGTACTTTGATGTCATCAAGGTCCTTGCTCTCTTCAATTGCTGTCACTTTAGCACGAAAACTTTCCGGCAATGATCGAAGGATCTTCCTTACAATCTTTGAGTCCTCCATTTTCTCCCCCAAGTTGAACTTGCTGACAACCACCTCATTTAGCTTCCCATAGAAAGAGTTAAAAGACTCATCCTCACTCATTTTGAGTTCCTCAAACCGAGTGGTCAGCATTTGTAACTTGGTGTCTTTCACTTTCTTCGTGCCTTCATAGGTGGTTTCCAAAATCTCCCATGCTTCTTTGGCAACGGTAATATGAGAAATCCTGTGAAATTCATCTGGAGACACACCACAGAAAATAGCATTGAGTGCTTTACTGTTAGCATTAGATGCAGCAAGTGTTGCCTTATCCCATGTGGATTTGGCTGCCTTAGGTCTGGTCCAACCAATCTCAACAGCATCCCAAACAGATTCATCAATAGAACACAGAAAAGCTCTCATGTGAACCTTCCGAAAAGCATAATTACTACCATCAAAATATGGAGGTGCATTTAGGGATTGAGACCTATCCATCTCAAAAGGGAGTCAAGGATCACACAATGGTAATGAAACCAATAGCAGTGTACCCGCTCTGATACCAAATGAAAGTTCAAAAATGTGTATAAACACCTTTGAACGTTTAGACCCCCCAAATAACAACTAGACCAATTCAAGCAATATGTCAAATAACTAGTGTGCGGAAACTTAACATATGCTATAATATGGAATTGGTAAAAACTATCTAAGCCAAAACAAAATATAATCCACAGTAGATAATAAAAAGGCAAAGATAGAGAGGAAGAAAGATGCAAACACAAAGACAACACGCGATGTGTTATCGAAGAGGAAACCGAAGCCCCTGGCGTAAAACCTCTCCGCCGCCCTCCAAACGGTAAACAATCCACTAGAAAATACAGTTGGGATACATGGACAGCAATAGACCCTCCAAGCCTAATCTACCCAGTGCACCTAAGCCCTCCAAGCTTCTTGCTCCAACGAGGTTGCGCCGAACCTTTTTCTTTTCTAGCTTCCCGGATTCTGCTACTAGACCGTAGCATCAACCAATGAAGATTGGTTCCTTCCTAACTGCTTCCTAGAAATCCAAACAGCTGTCTCACAGTGATGATGATGGTGAGAACCAGGTTTGGTATAATGCCTCTCGAGGATTTAACAATGGAGAGGAAGAGAGTAGAGGAATTTGAAGAGACTCTAAGGTATAGATTGTGGGTGAATCAATCTTGTTTTTCTTTAGGGTTCCTCTCTCAAAATTCTCTCTGGAATCTCTCTTTCCATTGTGGGTAAAAGGGGTATTTATACTGAAGTGGGAGAGGAATGTGAAACGTCAGGTTTTACAAAATAGGGGTGGCTCGCGGCTTGACCTCGCGGCTTGACTAAGTCGCGAGATCCAGTCGCAAGATAACCGTATGGCCAGTTGTCCTGTTTTGTCCTGTAGTGCTCCAGCTTGCATGACTGTTCATCTTCCAGCATGCTTGGCACGTGTGCCTCGTTTGGCAGCTTGCAGCCGTGAGTCACCCGCGAGTCCCAGCCGCGAGTCTCTGTTTTCTTGCACACTCTTGAGCAATCTTCACTCTATCTCACTCACTACCCTTACATCAAACCCACCTAAATACAGGGTTACTAAATGCTGAATTACAAGCAAATTTGGCACGGAATAAAGCCAATTAGATGGTTGAATAAATTCAACCTTACAAGATTGGGTCGGGTTCAGACCATACCCACAACCCGACCCTATCAAGATGACCTGAAATCTGGCTCCCCGAAACCCGCAAGTCTGGGTCGGGTCAGGTTTTGTTTTTTATGGAGTACATCATGTTTCCTTTTGTTTTGTGGCATCAAATAGTTTCTTTCCTTCAACATCCGTTTTGAGAATTTGAATCTTAAAAATCAACTAGGAAAATATAGAGTTTTAATGAGTTATTTGAAATATTATATTTTTCCAAATAAATTCAGATTCCTTCCATTTCTCTTACTAATTCTGCTAGTTGACATCTACAACCGAAGAATGTATTCTAAAAAAATTAACCGAAGGATCTTCCTTAGCCGGTTAATTTTGCAATTTTAATGTGACCGGTGTCATCTTGAATAAAACGTCTCACGGGAAAAGATTTTTTATCACTTTTTCTTAAAACCATCAAATTAAAATGTAGTGATCTAAATTTTATCTTTCATTTTACAATCACACCAAATCGTGTACCTATCCTATGTTGTCAACCAACGAAAAAAGCAACTAAAGTTCTGGCATTCAACACCAAATCGTTTAAGACGATTCTTTTAATGTATGGTGAGCTCTAAGACAAACCAAATCTTGCCAACTCCACCCTACCAAATATTTATTCCCAATTAATTTACTTAATGTTGGGGAGATAGCTACCTTAAGGGATGGATCCAGGATTTTAAGTTAGCGGGGGTTGAAATATAAAGAAAAAGAAACTCCAAATAAGCATCCATATAGTATTAAAAAATTATAAATACACAAAATCGTTATTTCTAAATACATTAAGATGTAATCATCTACCAAAAAAGAGAAAAAGAAGAAAAAAAAAAAACAAAACAAAAAACAAAATAATGTTTTTTTTTTTTTTTTTAAATACTAGGCTGGCTAGGAATTTTTTTTTTTTAATTTATATTTTTGGTTAAAGTTAGAGCATTCACAGTAGTGGTGCTAAAAATTTTAGCATTTAGCATCTCAAAAAACAATTTTATTTATTTTATCATCTCACTCTACAATACACCCAATAGCAAATGTTCTATTTATTTTTATCACTTTATTTAAAATAATATAAAAAACTCATTAAAATAATAAATGAAGAGAGAGAATTTGAGTTTTTAAATTGAAGGAAAAAAATATAATCTTAATAAATTATTGTACTTTATTTTTAACAACTTGCTGCAGTCTACTAGTATTTATATCAGTTTACTGTAGTTACAAAATATTTAGCTTTAGCTTCTACTATAACACATGATTTTTTGGTTCTTTATTGGTATTTTTTTTTTTTTTTTTTTTTTTTTTTTTTTTTTTTTTTTATGGCTAAAATACAATCACAATTTTGAATATTTTTATTATTTTTGTTAAATGTTTGGGTTGAATAGTTGCTATTTGAGTTAGACTAGCTAAGCTAATTGGAGAAAAGGGGTTTTAAGGTTTTGAAAGGGGGGCCCAAATACAAAAATAAAATATATAATAACTATATATATATATATATATATTGTAAAGTTGTAATTTACAGCTATTTTGTGCTGACTTTAATTCCCAAATTTGATTGTAAATTTCTTCAATCATTTTTTCCTGTATGTATATAGGTTTCTATTTGTAAGGGATGAGTGCGGGAGAATGTGAAGACTCAAACTTCAAAGGATGAATAAGTGGTTTTCACGAGTGTCTCGCGAGAAGCTTACCTGTGAAAGAGTCACGTGTAGAGCGTACAACTGGAAGATGAAGAGTCATGCCAGGTTGGAGATTTTTGCAAGTATCAGGCGGGTAAGGCCAACCTGTGAAGGACTCACGAAACTCTCTATTTGACAAAAAGTGAGATTTTGTTTTACCAAGTCTTTACCCACACTATATATATCCTCATTATCCATAAATTGTAAAAAGTGATTTTCAGAGAGAAAACTCTAGAAAATACACTTGAGAGTTAGAGATTGTTATACCTACAATCATCTACACATTTCCTTATAGTTTTCCACAATTCCTACCTCTCCAATCCTACATCATTGAGAGGTTGATACCCCAAACACTTACCGTACCCATTCTGAGTGTAACGTAAGATTTTGATGCTGTTGGGAAGCATTGGAAGGAGCCATCCATTGGCAGATGCAATTGGATTGAATTATGGGATTCGTAAAGTTAGAGAAAACAAGGCTCCAAGAAGTCAGTTGGTAGTAGGAGCTTGGAGGGCTCAAGTACATGGGGTAGACTAGGCTTGAGGGTTTCTATTTATTTATTCATGTACTCCAACTTTATTCTTTAGTGGATCAATTTCGACTTGGAGGGTCGTGAAGAGGTTTTTCGCTGAATTTTTCGATTTCCTCTTCGATAACACGTCTCGGTGTTATCTTGTGTATGAATCTCTCTTCCGTATTCTTAAACTTTCCTGTTATTGTTGATAATAGATGAATATGGCTTTGGTTAATGTTAACGGTTGTTTATACTTCTTTACTCTTGTTCCACACTTACTATAAGTTAGAGTAAAAGCTATCTAGTCGTATTTTTTATTTGGCAGTCTAAACAAGCTCTTGCGTATTTACACAAATCTAAGCTTTCATATATATATATATATATATAAAACATTAGACCCAGGGGGGGGCTCGGGTCCCTTTGGGCCCTACCTGGGTCCGTCCCTTACTACCTTAGGGAAACTTCTTAAGTAATTAATATAATATATAGAGACACATTTTAACCCAAAAAACCTAATCCCAATGGATATGTGCTGAACTATGTTATGTTAATCACTCATTATTATTCAGTGTGGAACTTCACTCACATGTGTATATTGAACAATCTCTCCCTGACATGTGAGTCTTTACCTCTCTGTGGGTTTCAAGATCTCTCCTTAGGTTATGAACAAGTGCTACTTGCTCATCCTTGCCTAAAGGCCTTTTTTCCTTCACTAGTGCATCATCCATGGGTCTCTATGTGTTAACTTTGCACATCTTTTATCCTCCATGGGAACCTCACACCTCACCGTTGTCTAGTGTCATTGACAATATTCTTTTGTGGGCTTTTTCTCCAGGATCTTTCTCTGTGAGCCGTTTAGGCTTGCACTATCCCTATTGGGTAGGGACCATGAACACCTTACCACCTTCGCCGCACATCACCATTGTCTCTGATACCACTTGTTGGGAAAATAACCACCTTGGAGAGACTTTTTGAGTAATTAATATAACATGTAGAGATGCACTTTAACCCAAAAGACTTAAGCCTAATGGATATGTGTCCAATTATATTATATTAACCATTCATTATTGTCATTATTATTCAACGTGAGACTTTACTCACACGTATATATCCAACATTTAAGAAGTTGATAGAAGTACGAACCTAGCAACCTACAAATTCAATTCACAAAGCTACTAGATAGGAATAATTTTCAGAATTTACATTTTTTATTCCTCCTTTATTAATGAAAATAATTAATTAATTCAACGCCAAGGAATCAAAGTAATCCAAAAAAGGAATTGAACTAATTAAAAGTTCACTTTCGGTAAAAACGCAAAAAAGTAAATTAGCATATACAATTACATCCCTACTAGGATAAGTTTAACTTCTTAGAATATATTGAGATTGGTTGAATTTATCGTTAACTAATGAATTTAGGTTTGACCTGCATGTTGGCAATCTAGCTTGGCAAATTTCTGATTTGTTATGACCAAATTTAAAATGGGATTCAAATTTGAAATCAAGGTTTAATATAGGAAGACAAGGAAACTTTAATTTTCAAAAGGTTTGCATTGGAAAATTTCAAGAGATGATTATGGTAGCCAAAGAATTTATGAAACGTTGTAAATTAATAAAGAAATTTGCATTGCCATATATCCTTAAATACATTAATTTCTTTCCATTTCCTATTTGTAATAAAGGATAGTTTATGTCATTTAAAATGCATTTTCAACAATTTTTTTTGGTTTTGTTTCCACAAGAAACCAATTAATGAATTTTCAAATTTCATTTATATCTATATCAAATTGCTCTCTTTGTAGTTGTCCATTTAAGAATTTTATAGTCATAATTAAATTTATTGTTAGAAATTTACATACCATTGATCTACCTCTTCATCTCCCACTCATTCTTGGGATCCATTTGATCCACTAATGGCATGTATGGTAGACTGTAATGATAATTACATAGGAATAGGAATAGGTATTATAAAAAATACAAGATGTTGCAATGTAACACTTATTACTATTCATTTGTTTGGTGAAAACACAAGAATAGAACCCTGAAAATAATAGAATGTTTAAATCAAATTGTCTAAATTGTAACATTAGAATAAAACTTAATTTATATTTTAGGAAATATCTTATTCATATAAATATATTTCCTAAAAAATAATATTTTTTAAATTTGAAAGAAAGATTAGTTATTTTTTTATGACTTTATTTTCATAATTGTTCTATGTATATGGAAAGTTTGTTTATTTAGAAATATATTAATTTTAGAAATTAATACACCTATTAAGGAATAGCTATTACAACCTTTTTAGAGAGAAATAATTATTCCTCATTTTAAAGAATAGCTATTCATAAGGAATGACTATTTCCTCTAATAAAAATATAACCAAACTATCGAGTAGCTAAATCACATGAATAATTATTACAGTCTACTAAACATATCCTAACTAAATAAGTAAATATGTGCCCTTCACTTTCCAAAAAACAAGCCATGTTCATTGTCACCACCCAAAACCTCAAAAAAAAACGAAGAAAGTTATCATTTATTTTGTTGTTGCCAAATCGTACAACAAATAATATTTTGAGAGAGAGAGAGAGAGAGAGAGCTGAAAACTGAAAAGTGATGAAGATCAAAGGGTGCTTTAATTCCATTCAAGCTTGTCAAATGTGTTAACTGATTTTTTTTTTCAGCTAGATATTTTATTTTTGTGGAATAGAATGCTCTTTTTGCTTGCAAAAGTTATAAATGCTCATTTATTGTGTTAGATTCTAAAGACTTAGGATTAAATGTTTAGAAACTAAATTATTTTATGTTGGCAAACTAAGTATAAAAACTAGTCTACTTTAAGATCATTGTGTCTTTAAAGAAGTTTAGACCTTTCTCAAGTTGATACAAGTCAAGATTTGGAAATATACAAGATGCAAAAAGAAGAATTTAGAAACTGAAGAATTTGACCAATTGAACCTGTTCTTTGACCGATCACACGAATTCTGCAGATTTTACTGAAGGCCCGTAAGCCCATGAAACGTTTAGAGTTTGAGTCCAAAACTTCTAAGTATAAAAGCAAAACTCTAATACACATTTTCTAAGTCTTGTGAGTTACTCCAATGAGATTTGTGAGGTTCTATAATCTTCTAACTCAATAAGCATCTACTAGAAAGAAGATCAGAACACAATTACCAATGGAACTAAGTTGCTGCAAATCAAGTCAACCAAATTTGATGATCTAAACATTTGACTGGGGTAGTCAGCATCATAAACTAGAGTGTTTGTATGCAACAGATTCATAATACAATAGTCCGTGGATTTGGAGTTACGTGTGGTCACGTGAGTAAGCACTACATGAGGTAACATAAAATTCAAGTTTAAGTCATTTGTAAAAACTTCCATTCTATTAATGAATTGTTGTTTTCTAGATTTTTTAGGTTAAATCCTCCCCAAGGTTTTTAAGTTGAAAATGGACAGTTTCATTGGTTTTCCTGATTCATCATATTAATGTGTTCTTTACTACTCCGCTATATGTGATATGATTGATATTTGTTTAACTTAGATCTATTTAATTGAACTAAATAACAACTTGGCTTTAAATTAGGTTTTAATTAAAAAAACATTGTTCACAGGGTTCTAAAATCTAACAAGTGATATCAAAACAGGTTAGTTCTTGATTAAGTAGTCTTACGTAGAGTTAATCCTTGACCCCTGATGTATTGGATCGTGTTAACTCACTAGTGATCCTTTCCCACTTTGATGGGAATAACTATGCCTACTGGAACGTTGTCGGTGAAAGCGCCCACGATATGGGTCATCCTCTCTTCATAGGAAGTACACCTTTGCCATGGTGGAGGGTGTAAATGGAGTCAGTTTAGGAACCAAAAATATAGCGCCCCTTTATGGAAGGACTGATCTTTTCTAGAGTATTTGTCCAAAGTTTAGGTATGGGGATGGGAAGGTGTTAGCACTCAACCCCACTCGATTCGTGGGTCAGCTTCCATTGATTGTGTTTCAAGTCTTAATTTTGTTAAAGACATATTTAATATGTTATTCTAACTTACCAAATTGACTTCTACCAAAATGCAGGGATCAAATTGATTATGGCCCTCAAATGTAGAAACCAAAATGGTGTTTTCACCTTAAAATTTGGATGGCATTTTGTCAGTGTTTGACGTTAGCTTTCTATTTTTCAGTTGTTATGAAATGAATAAATTCACCACCCACCCTATTTATACATAGATTATTATTAGACTGTGACTATGAAAATGCAATTGAAATATGTATAATGGTTGGATTTTGATAATTTAAGCTGAAAAACTGCTGCTGGACACGTACTTATGTTAACCTTTCTGTTGTGCATTTGGTTGTTATGGGAATGGTGAAGAACTACAAATTCGTTGGTTCTAGCATTAAAACAATAAATCTGAATTTCCTCCATTAGCTAATTAAATATTTGCATTTTTTCTTTAACTCTCTAATGCATCGCGCACATTACCAACTAGTAACTTAAAAAATGTGGTAGCTGCTTGTCTTACCAAGGGGAAAGGACAATTGACACAGCAAAATGGATAATTATTCAATGAGAGCCACTAGAGTACAATAATCACTTGACATTTTTTTTTTTCTGAAGAAAAACATATGGCACCCTCAATTTATTCCAGTCATCTGCATAGTATGGATATGACTATTTTTTGATGGTCAAGGATATGACCTACATATTATTGATCAAATGCCTTCGAACCAACCGACAGAGAAAAAAAAAAAAACAAACAAATGAATGAACCACACGCAGACATAGAGTGGCACATTTTTGCAGCAAAGCGTGCAATTTTATTCCAGTCATTTGCATTGCAAGCATATGACATTTATTGTTCAAATACCTTTGTGCCCCCATTCATGGAGACCCTAACAGTTGCTTGTGACATAATCTCCTCATCTTTCCACATGGCTGGACAAGTAATGAAAGGAAGGACAATCTGTAGATACAAATTGCAATGTCAAAATCATAATAACTTGTTTAAAGGGCTGAATAATCGAAAGGAACAGAGATGTAAAAAGAAAAACGACCTCAATAACATAGACAGAAGCTTGAGTTCCGTTCGGGATTGACTACCGCAAATCAGTGTTTATGACTGCAAAGACAGAATTATGGCCCCAGGTTTGCTCCTTGCGCTTTTCGACTTGTCTTGTGAAATCAAATGACATCATTTTTAACTTCAATTCACGAAGAGTCTTGAGATGGATCAACCCAGAAGGGACCTCCAATTTCTCGCAAGACGGGAACTCCAACTTCTTGAGGCTCTGCATTGCTTGTTCCTCCACATGCCATTCTTCCAATTCCTGAAGCATTATGAATTTCAGAACTTGAAGCTTAGGGAAGCCTCCCTTAGAGCAAAACATGCTTTTCCCAGTATAAGAAGGAGAGTAGAAAGTAAGGAACTCAAGTTTGTGAAGCTTCTCTAACTGTGGCATTGGATCATCTGAAAGGCCAGAGGCTGATAAAGTAAGATCAGTTAGGCTTTGGGAGAGTGCAGTAATGTTCATGATGATGAATGGATCATTTAATTTTCCAAACAGATATAGGGATGAGAGATTTTTGAGGCATGACAAGTGATCCACATAGAGATCTTCAAGTTGACTAACTTCATCAATTGATTTTAACGTCAATTCTTGAAGTTGCTTTACTTCCACAAGACTATCTGCCAATGATGACATTTCATTTTAGGTTGATGTGCAATTTTGCTTCGACAAAAATCGCTCGAGTACAGGTTTTGAAGTTTCTGCAGTTTCCATATTGAATTAGGGAGAATGTGAATATAAGTATGCTTCACATCCAATATTTCAGGGTTCACTAAGTTGCCAATTGATTCCGGAAGACTCTCAAGGTAAGTCAACCTTAACTGTTGGTGATGCCCTCCATCCCCACACTGGTGAGAGTGGAGAGATTCTCAGCACTGCTGGTGGTTAGTTGTGTGACGATTTCATGTATGTCTTCTTCCAAGCCGACCACCGAGTTTGTCCCCTCTCTCAGTTCACTGCGAAATATCTTTATGCTAAAGGCAAGCAAATTGAGAGCTTTCTTCAATCTTTCAGTTTCCGCATAGAACTCAACAGCCTACAGCTACATGGTTCAGAACTCAACAGCCTACTCTAAAACTATTAAAGATTTTGCTAATGTGTGTCTTAGATGAAGGTACACAATAATTTTCATTTTTAGAAAAAGTTTTGTTGAAAATTGAAAAAGTATGGACAATTTTTTCAATTTCTGAAAAAATATTTTCAAAAATAAATGACTTAATATGTGCCCTAAGGCCATACATTAACTGGACTCTAACTTTAATATAAATCTATTGGTCCCTCCTAGTAATGATTAAAAAAAAGAAAGAAAAGAAAAAAACCTACTGCTAATGCTATATACCTATACGGAATAGGAATCACGGCAACTTAAAAAAAAAAAGGTTTATATATGATACAGTATAAAGCACGCCTCTCAAAAAAAAATCCAAAAGGATTTTTATTTATTTATTAAGTAAAGCGAGAATAATTAGATTTTTATTTTTTTTTATTTTTTTATTATAGTTTGTAATTTTATTAATATAATAAGGGTAAATTTCATAATTCAGTTGGTTCAGTACTTCTAAGTTCTGCTCTCCCTCAAAATCTCTCTAATTTTAGGGAATTAAAAATGAGGGGTTAGAAGTAGTTAGAACTCCTCTAAACCCTCTCCAAATCTCTCCTCCTACTTCTTTAAAAAACCATCTAAATAAGGTAATTTAATTTACCCTCCTCCTCTCTACTCTACTTCCTTGTACTCTCCCTTCATCCAAACAAGCTATTAGAGTTTCAGTTGAGTTTTAAAAATTATTCAAGCTAAGTTTTTAAAAGCGTTAAAGTCATTGAGTCACATTTAAATATTCATAGGTATATTGCGTGCTCTTAATATTCATGTTTAAATTTTTTTAGATTAATTTTTTACTTTCAATTTTATCTTTTAATCTTCCTTACCTAAATTCCTGACTCCGCCACTAATCCTTTGCCATCATCAAATTACCTAAAAACGGAAGCCATGTCATTAGATCTGTGGTTTTGCGATTGATCTGATGTTGTAGTTTGCAGATGACCTCCTCTGCTTCTGTCACCCAGGCCTTTTCTGTTTCGCTTTCCAATGTCTGCCCTTCTAGATCTCGCAGGAAAGCACTCAGTAGATGTAGTGGCAACTAGATTGAGTACTCTATTTCATTTTGTGTTTCACGCACTAAATTTGGATAAATATCAGCCATCAGGCTTTTGAATTTCTTTTCAATAAAGACAGTTGCTTTTGCTCGTTTATGAAAGGAAGATTTATCTTCCTCTATTGGTCTGTCTTTCTGGTTTCTAACAATAGACCTTGACTGCTCTACTGATATGCAGATTGTAGTCGTCTTCCAGAGTTGGTCATTTATCAGATAATTGCACGAACCCAACTCAGCCTTGAGGCTAAAAATTTTCATGAAACCAGTAAAACCAGAGAAACAATTCCAGAAAATATTTTATTTCATTTAGTCTCCGGTAGGTTTCATTGCAATACTTTACCATGCCAACCAGGGTTTTGGTTGCCTCAAACCAGCCTCTCTCAGCATCAGATAGTTGTACAGTGGCTCTTGGTTTTAGTTGAGAATCCCCAAGTTGATTGGGTTTCTCATCTATTTTTTTGGCTGATTCTGCAACCTCTTCTATGTCTTTTATGATAGTTTCCAAGATCTTGAAATCCCGTTGAACCTGCTCAAAAATGTCCACCTGTCCAAGCCGTCTGTTAATGAGGCACACGGGCACGACAACTATGAGGACAAAAGCAAGAAATTACAATTAAAGTTGAAAAGGCCATGGGTGCTCTCTTTTGTTGGTATGTGAAGAAAAGCTATGCGGAACTCATTGAAGTTGCACAGTTGGATTAATGTAAAAAGAAAAAAGACCTCTACATGGTTCAAAAGTGATGTGTGAAGCAAGTAGTACTAAAAACAAGCTATTATCCAATTTACAGACTTGGCTTCAAGCCTTCAATAAAAAGAAAACGGCCATTTAGTGGTTTGAAAGCATCATTAATTACTAAATGAAGAAGAAAAGAATCTGAACCCTCGGTAGTAAACTACTAGAGCTAATTAAGACCCCCAATTTTTAAATTACGGCTTAATTGCTTTTAATCTACTCTAGTAGATGCGGATTTAGAGTAATCAACGCACAATTAACCTGGACTACTTCCTAGTGTATGGACATACATGATAAGCAATTAAGTAAAAGCACAAGGAGTAAGGGAAGAGATGCAAACACAAGATAACACGACGATGTGTTATCAAAGAGGAAAACCGAAATACGCGATGTAAAAACCTCTCTGCGACTGTCCAAGCTGAATCAATCCACTAGTGAATAAGCATTAAAAAATAGACTCTTCAAGCCTAGTCTACCTTCTGTACTTAGACCATTCAAGTCGTAGATACCAACGGGCTTCACCGAGCCTTGTCTTCACTAGCTTTCCAGATCTCGCAATTAACACCAATTGAATACACCATCTAAAATGGCATGACCCAATGCTCTCAAGAGCTCTAATTCAACTCATAACACTCAAAATGGGGCAGTATATGTTTGGGCTAAGATCCTCTCAATGGATATGGAATTAGAGAGGGAAGAGTATAAGGAAAATCAAGAGAAATGTGTAAAGAATTGTAGGTAAGAATCTCTAACTCTCCAATGGATTTCTAGGGTTTTCTCTCTGGAACTCTTCTTACAATTTCATGGGTAATTTGGGCTTTTGTAGTGTAGGCAAAGAAATGAGGAAAGACACAAAAACAGCTGGGTGTGCATCTCGTGAGTCATGTCGTGAGTTGGCCAAGTCATGTCGCGAGTTTTTCAAGTCGCAAGACACTCGTGAGATGCAATTAGGCACTAAACACTTCAACTTCTAGCATGTTCTCCTTACATGACCTTTCACAAGTTGCTTTACTTGCGAGCTAGTCGCGATACAATCACGAGTTGTCCAGTTTCCATAATTCTTCACCAATTTCACACACAGAATCCACAAAAATACAAGGAAATGATTGAAAGAATTTCAATCAAATTTGACACGAAATTAAAGGCAAAAAAACATAATTGAAAATCTTTACAAAATTGAAAGTTCAAAAACGTGTAAAAACACCTTTGAACGTTTAGACCCCCAAATTACAACTTAATCAATTCAAGCAATATGTCAAACAAACTAGTGTGCGGAAACTTAACATATGCTATCATACGAAATTGATTAAATACTATCTAAGCCATAACAGAATAAAATCCACAGCAGATAAATAAAAGGCAAAGATAGAGAGGAAGGAAGATGCAAACACAAAGACAACACGCGATGTGTTATCGAAGAGGAAACCGAAGCCCTCGGCGAAAAACCTCTCCGCCGCCCTCCAAGCGGTAATCAATCCACTAGAAAATATAGTTGGGATACAAGGACAGCAATAGACCCTCCAAGCCTAATCTACCCAGTGCACCTAAGCCCTCCAAGCTTCTTGCTCCAACGAGGTTGCGCCGAACCTTTTTCTTTTCTAGCTTTCCGGATTCCGCTACTAGACCGTAGCATCAACCAATGAAGATTGGTTCCTTCCTAACTGCTTCCCAGAAATCCAAACAACTGTCTCACAGTGATGATGATGGTGAGAACCAGGTTTGGTATAATGCCTCTCAAGGATTTGACAATGGAGAGGAAGAGAGTTGAGGAATTTGAAGAGTCTCTAAGGTATAGATTGTGTGTGAATCAATCTAGTTTTTCTTTAGGGTTTCTCTCTCAAAATTCTCTCTAGAAGCTCTCTTTCAATCGTGGGTAATAGGGGTATTTATACTGGAGTGGAGAGGAATATGAAACGTCAGGTTTTTACAAAACAGGGGTGGCTCGCGGCTTGACCTCGCGGCTTAACTAAGTCGCGAGATCCAGTCGCGAGATAACCGTATGGCCAGTTGTCCTGTTTTGTCCTGTAGTGCTCCAGCTAGCATGACTGTTCATCTTCCAGCATGCTTGGCACGTGTGCAACTTCTGGCGGCTTGCAGCCGCGAGTCACCCGCGAGTCCCAGCCACGAGTCTCTGTTTTCTTGCACACTCTTGAGCAAACTTCACTCTATCTCACTCACTACCCTTACATCAAGCCCACCTAAATACAGGGTTACTAAATGCTGAATTACAAGCAAATTTGGCACGGAATAAAGCCAATTAGATGGTTGAATAAATTCAACCTTACAATCTCCCCCTTTGGCTATTCCGTGACAAAACCCTAAAACAGACTCTAGACTTAACATGTGAGTTGGGAACAGTTGAACAAAACTCACTCACACCTAACTCTAGAAGTTGTGAAGCACTTGAATCATATGAACATAATACTCCTGAAACACAACAATACACCATGATCATTGTAAGCAGAAAATTATAAAATGCATATGAAACAGGCAATATGTGATCAAGCAAAGATGGAGTTATGAAACAAACCATGGCTTGATCAACCAAGTGAACACCACAAGGTAGTGATCACAGTGCTCATTCACACTTAGAATGAACACAAGGACATACAAGTTAACAAGCACAAGGCAAGACACTTGTATGCTCAACACTCAACCAATGCATAACACACAAGGCATATGCATCTAGGAACAATCCTACAAGGGCACAAGAGTGACAGTACATGAACCAAAATGCATACCATTTAGATTAAAGTACTGATTTCAACATAGCATAAAGGCTGCACTAAGCAAGGTACATACCATAAAGCCTACAAACTATGCAAAAGACATAAACCCTAAAAGCTTACACAAGCATATGGGTACAAAACACAAACATCCTGAATAACATCATCAAAATAACGTAAAGTGAAAACTTAAGCTGAAGAAGAATGTAAAGACACTCCCCCTTAGGTAAAGACACTCCCCCTCCGATCATGCCTATCTCTCCCCCTTTTTGTCATGGAATAGGCTAGTCATCCTCTTCCAGCTTTCTCTGAATTTGATCCAATTGAGTCTGAAGAGAAGTAAACTTCATATCCCACCGAGTTCTTTGATGGTGTAGAGAAGCTGTGAGCCCAAACATCTTTGTATTCAACTCGTGGACAGAGGATACAATACGTTCAAGTTTCCCATCTAGGGAGAGAGTGCTAAACTGAAAGTCACTGTGAGATGCAGAAGTTTCTGGTTTGGCTCTCTTCCGACTATGTCCAATGCTTGCAATGAATGTACGCATGTTGATTGGACTTAGTTTGGACATAGGAGATTCATCAGCCATTGGATAAATTCCCTTGACCTTCAAGATCCGTGAAATGAGACTGCAGAAAGGAACGCATATCCGAGACTCAGTTCGAAGAACCGTTTTGCGCAGTACATGAAAGATATGAGCACATATGTCTATTTCCACATCAGAGATTAGATCATGAAGAAACAAAGCCCGTCCGAGGTTCATATACCCAGTGCTGGATAAAGGATACAAATTGTGAAACATTACAATTGTAAGTACTCTCAGTTTTGGAGAAAGAGAGGAAACACTGATGGATTTGCCATTTGGCGAGAACTCCAAGTCTTGACCAAGACTTTTTTTGAGAAGCTCCTCATCAAGACAGAGATCATCGTAAACCAGTGAATGTCGGAAAATCGGTCTGTTGATGTGAAGAATTTCAGCTAGATATGAAGGAGAGACAGAAAAGCTCTTTTTTCGAACCCAGCACTTAAGTTCATCTCCTTCCACAATTGCGTTAGCATAAAATTCTTTTACCAACTCTTCATACGCGTCACCCGGATCAGAGAGAAGGTAATTCCAATCCTTGTAAGCAAACCATTTTGGAATGTCAGTGTCATGAAGTGAGGGCTGATCCAAAGCTCTCTCTAGTAATGGTTTGGCATGAAGAAAGAAATTCTCATAAGACTGATAGGCTGCATATGATCTGAACTTGTCGGGATCGAATCTCTTTGATGAAGAGCGAGTCTCTTTTGGTTGAGATGGGAAATCATCAACATCAATTACTGGTTCCTTCCCTTTGGAACTACCTCCTTTTACAGCAGCTTTCTTAAATGGTGACATGACCAGTCTGCAATATGAACAAGGGAAATGACAGAACACAATCCAACAAGCTTTATTAGTAGAGGGTTAGTGGAAATATAGGGACAATGAAGAAACCCTAAAAGCTGGATGATAATGGTCAGACAAAATCAATGAGGGACACAAAAGGCCCAAATTGAACTACACTGTAGATGAAGATCAAAAAGAACCACAGAATCAGCTGAAAAAGGACCCACATTCAACAACACATCAACAGGAAACCACACAGGATCATAGTGAAACACGACATCAACAGCAGATCAGACACAAATGAGCAAACCCCAGCTAAGCACATGATGAAGAACACAAAAACCATCCAAAATAAACTAGCTCAAAAACGGAAACACAAGTTTCCATAAGCTAAGCATGGACAAAGAGAAATAGTTGAGCTAAAAACCCATCACAAAATCACAAACAAATGTGAAAAATCCAGAGGGAAAACCATAACAGCAAGTAAAATAGAGTTCAAGACAGAATATCATACCTGTTAGCCGACGATTGTGATCTGAAAGGAGGCAAACAATGGAGATCGAAAATAGAGACACGGTGTGATGGGTAAGAGCAGATGAAAAAGACAATGAACAGTCACAAAAAGATCGAGGGAAAAACAAAAAGTTTAAAACTGCCCTTATTTCTGTAAAACACGCGTTTTTCGCGACTGGATTAAGTCGCCACACAGTTGCCAGCTTAAGCCGCCAAAGTACACAAGAACAAAAATTTTCTAAGTGTTTTTCGCGACTGGAAGGTCTACCCGCGAGTGAGTCGCGAGCTGAGCCGCGAAAATCTCTGAGTTAACCTCGCGACTGGACCTTCCACTCGCGAACAAGTCGCCAAAAATGACCAGCGAAGGTGCGACTGAAGCTCGCGACTTGACATACCCGCGACAGAGCCGTCAAAACAGGGCAAAAACTGGATTTTTGAAATTTTCAGATTTTTCAAACAAAATACTTTCCAAAAACATCTAAAACACTCAAAAATCTTTTTGTGCTTGAATTAACAAAGATTGAGCATGTGAAAACACATTTCATCAAGTACAATCACACAAATGAATATGACATTTATTGAACATAAGCTTATGTGTTGTGTGTGGATATCAACAATGAGATAGTCCTTCGTCTAATGTGAAGCTTCAATGATCAATTCAACCAAGGCATACACAATTAGCACTAGATCATGTGACCCATCTCAATTATAGAAATATGTATATATGACCTCCCACAAAACTTGATAACATGATTTGGAGCTTTACATTTGACTCCACTTTCAATCATGACAATTGATCTTTTTGATCTTTTGAGTCAATCACCTCTCATTGTGAGAGTGATATATGATATTTCACTTTAAGGAATAAGCCTTTGGCTTTTTGAATAAACATTCACTTCAATACAAGGTCGCTTACCCTTTTTCCTAGTCAAATACTAGAATGTGCGACAGGCTTTTGCAGCTCAATATCTCTTTTCATTTGGAGATTTACATTTGGTGAGCTCTGTTTAACAAAACAAAAATAAAGAGTGGGAAGATATATAGACACAAGTCTATGCAAGTCTCAAGATCAACAAAACCATTCACTAATCATTCATGACAAGTTTGAAGATCTATTTACAACAATCACAAAGATTTCCAGATTTTTCCCACAGTGATATAAGTGCATGAAAACAAGCAATGCTCGAAAATGCACAAAGCCATTAGCACAAAGGTACAAGGCAAAACAAGTTTTGAGACAAAAAAAAACTCAACAAAGTCAATCAAGCTTTTTGATTTTCTATTTTTATGTGATTTTTGGATTTTTGACATAAAAGAAGAAAAGTGATTGAACAATCAAAGAAAGAACCAACAAAATTAACAGAAGGACAAACAAACAATAAACATATTGCACAAAGGGTTAACAGGGAAGTGTGTGCCACATCACAAGCAAATATATCAAATTAGAAATATGTGAAGCACACAACACACAAGAGAATCAAGGAATTGTACCGACACCAATGGTCTTACGGAGTGATTCAAACCGTGGACCATCGAGAGGCTTGGTGAAGATGTCCGCCTTTTGATTGTCGGTGTGTATGAACTCAAGACACACAACTCTTTCCTCTACCAAATCCCGAATGAAATGGTAGCGTATCTCTATGTGTTTAGAATTAGAGTGCTGAACAGGATTCTTGGAAAGATTGATGGCACTGGTGTTGTCACAGAAGACACACATCGTTTCTTGAGGAATTCCATAGTCATGAAGTAATTTCTTCATCCAAAGAAGCTGAGTGCAGCAACTTCCAGCAGCGATGTATTCTGCTTCTGCAGTAGATAGAGACACTGAATTTTGCTTCTTGCTCATCCATGAGACAAGATTGTTACCAAGATAAAAACACCCGCCTGAAGTGCTTTCCCGATCGTCTACACTGCTAGCCCAGTCAGCATCTGAATACCCAGCAAGACAATCATTTGAGTCTTTTGAATACCACAGACCATAGTTTGCAGTACCATTCACATATCGAATGATTCGCTTAGCAGCAGTCAGATGAGATTCCTTCGGATTAGCTTGGTACCTGGCACAAACGCCCACACTAAAAGCAATGTCTGGTCTGCCGGCTGTAAGGTAGAGCAAACTCCCTATAATGCTCCTATACAATGTAAGACTTACTTCAACTCCCGACGAATCCACATTCAGTTTAGTGGAAGAGCTCATGGGGGTGGAGGCATGTTTTTTGGATTCTAGTCCAAACTTCTTGACAATGTTTCTGGCATACTTTTCTTGAGATACAAAAATACCCTCCTTCTGTTGTTTGACTTGAAGACCCAAGAAAAATGTGAGCTCCCCCACCATACTCATCTCAAACTCCTTCTTCATCTCTTCAGAAAATTCAGTAGCACGATCTTCGATGGTTGCCCCAAACACTATGTCATCAACATAGACTTGTGCCACAAGGAGATAACCTTCATCATTTTTGACAAACAGAGTTCGATCTGCATACCCTCTCTTGAAACCTCTGTCTAGAAGATACTGTGTAAGACGATCGTACCAGGCTCTAGGCGCTTGTTTTAAGCCATAAAGGGCTTTCTTCAATCTTAGGACATGATCTGGAAAATGAGGATCTTCAAATCCTTTTGGTTGCTCAACAAATACTTCTTCATTTAGATATCCATTCAGAAACGCGCACTTTACATCCATTTGATAAAGTTTGAAATTCAAGGTGCACGCAATGGACATGAGGATGCGAATGGATTCGAGTCTTGCCACCGGAGCAAAAGATTCATCAAAATCCACTCCTTCTACTTGAGTGTATCCTTGAGCTACTAACCGAGATTTGTTTCGGATTATCTCTCCATCTTCATCAGTTTTGTTCTTAAAAATCCATTTTGTCCCTATAACATGAATGTTCTCAGGCCGTGGAGCAAGTTCCCACACATCATTCCTCACAAACTGATTCAGCTCTTCATGCATTGACTCAACCCAATTCTCATCTTGAAGAGCCTCTTCAACCCTTTTTGGTTCAAACTGTGCAAGATAGCAGTGATATGTTACATGATTAGCTAGCAGAATGTTTCCTTTCCTGAGGCGAAGACCGTCATCAAGAGATCCTATGATGTTACTTTCCGGATGATTCTTGATAACTCTTGAAGATGGCCTTTTTGAAGTGGAAACTTCCTCACTACGAGAGATAGGAGGATGAACTTCAGGAGGAGTAAGAGGGCTTGAGGTTCTAGACATCGATCTCATTTCCATTCTTTGGTTGATTGGAGTCGATTCTACTTCTGGTATAGGTTCTTCACCTTCTATATCCAAAGCTTCTACCTCAACATCTGCCTCTTTGGTGCTCGGCCCTTCTACATCATCAATCATTTCCACCTTAGGTAAGGCATCATCAATCTTGACATTTATGGACTCCATCACAGTCTTTGTTCTCTTGTTAAACACTCTATACGCTCGACTTGTAGTAGAGTAGGCAAGAAAAATACCCTCATCACTTCTCGCATCAAACTTCCCAAGATTCTCTCGATCATTTAAGATATAGCATTTACTTCCAAACACCCGGAAATACTTCACTTTTGGCTTCTTCCCATTCCATATCTCATAGGCAGTCTTCTTTGTACCAACTCGAAAGAAAATCCTATTGCCAATGTGACACGAGGTGTTGACAGCTTCTCCCCAAAATTTTTGAGGTATTTGCTTGTTAAGCAACATGACTCTTGCCATCTCCTGAATCACACGATTTTTTCTTTCTACCACTCCATTTTGTTGTGGAGTTTTGGGAACTGAAAATTCTCTCTTAATTCCATTCTTTTCACAGAAGGACTCGAATCTTGCATTCTCAAATTCCCTCCCATGATCACTTCTAACTTTGGCTATCGGAATCCCTTTTTCATTTTGTAGTTTCTTGCACAGAATCTCCAACCTCTCACAAGCTTCTGATTTTTCTCTAAGGAATTCAACCCAAGTGTATCTTGAGTAGTCGTCCACAATAACCATAATGTATCTCTTTCCCCCTAGGCTTTCAGTTTTGGTAGGCCCCATTAGATCAACATGAAGTAACTCCAAGCACCGAGAGGTGGCTATCACATTCACCTTGTGATGACTTGCCTTAGTTTGCTTCCCCATTTGACACGCACCACAAACGGTCTTCTTCACTTTTCCAAACTTAGGAAGTCCCTCGACTGCTTCTAGTTTGGAGACTTTTGATACTTGTTTGAAGTTGGCATGCCCAAATCTATGATGCCACAGCTCCAACATATCCACACGAGCACTTCTACATGATATGGGTGCCGTGGGAACTATTCCATAACAGTTATCTGTAGTCCGATTTCCTTCCAAAACCTGAATCCCCTCTTCATTGATGATCACACATCCCTTCTTAGAGAATTGTACCAGAAAATCATCATCACAAATTTGAGTGATGCTCAGCAAATTCGCCTTCAGCCCTTTTATGTACAGCACATCTTTCAACAGCGGCAAACCAGGTATCTCAATGGTTCCTTTGCCTAGGACTTGAGCATGACTTCCATCACCGAAGGTCACATAATCACCAACCTTTTCTTTGAGTGTCTTAAACAGAGACTTATCCCCTGTCATATGGCGAGAACACCCACTGTCAAGATACCACAAACATGCATTAAACACCTTCAATGAGGTATGCACAAATAGGTTCACATGTGACAGACATTCTTGACCTTCAAACACAAACTCATCATCAGTTTTCATGCTTCTTTCATATTGATTTTTCATTTTCAGATTCTCAATCATCTCACACAACGTTCTATTCTTTCTTTTATATTTCTTAATCAATGATTTAGATTCAGATATGCTACTATGTAAGACATGATTCTGACTTTCAAGAAATTCCAGCATGTGAACAAATACTCTAGCATGTTTCTTAGTTTTTAACAATTCTACAAGATCATCAGTAAGACACCTTTCAGACATATGCATAGAGTCATTTTCACAAACACTTAAGCTACGATTCAGCATGGTATAAATCAAAACAATCAACCACAACACAGGGGTCTAGGATCACACTTAGGTAGTAAAACCACAACAAGTGTACCTGCTCTGATACCAATTGAAAGTTCAAAAACGTGTAAAAACACCTTTGAACGTTTAGACCCCCAAATTACAACTTAATCAATTCAAGCAATATGTCAAACAACTAGTGTGCGGAAACTTAACATATGCTATCATACGAAATTGATTAAATACTATCTAAGCCATAACAGAATAAAATCCACAGCAGATAAATAAAAGGCAAAGATAGAGAGGAAGGAAGATGCAAACACAAAGACAACACGCGATGTGTTATCGAAGAGGAAACCGAAGCCCTCGGCGAAAAACCTCTCCGCCGCCCTCCAAGCGGTAATCAATCCACTAGAAAATATAGTTGGGATACAAGGACAGCAATAGACCCTCCAAGCCTAATCTACCCAGTGCACCTAAGCCCTCCAAGCTTCTTGCTCCAACGAGGTTGCGTCGAACCTTTTTCTTTTCTAGCTTCCCGGATTCCGCTACTAGACCATAGCATCAACTAATGAAGATTAGTTCCTTCCTAACTGCTTCCCAGAAATCCAAACAACTGTCTCACAGTGATGATGATGGTGAGAACCAGGTTTGGTATAATGCCTCTCAAGGATTTGACAATGGAGAGGAAGAGAGTTGAGGAATTTGAAGAGTCTCTAAGGTATAGATTGTGTGTGAATCAATCTAGTTTTTCTTTAGGGTTTCTCTCTCAAAATTCTCTCTGGAAGCTCTCTTTCAATCGTGGGTAATAGGGGTATTTATACTGGAGTGGAGAGGAATATGAAACGTCAGGTTTTTACAAAACAGGGGTGGCTCGCGGCTTGACCTCGCGGCTTAACTAAGTCGCGAGATCCAGTCGCGAGATAACCGTATGGCCAGTTGTCCTGTTTTGTCCTGTAGTGCTCCAGCTAGCATGACTGTTCATCTTCCAGCATGCTTGGCACGTGTGCATCTTCTGGCGGCTTGCAGCCGCGAGTCACCCGCGAGTCCCAGCCACGAGTCTCTGTTTTCTTGCACACTCTTGAGCAAACTTCACTCTATCTCACTCACTACCCTTACATCAAGCCCACCTAAATACAGGGTTACTAAATGCTGAATTACAAGTAAATTTGGCACAGAATAAAGCCAATTAGATGGTTGAATAAATTCAACCTTACAAAAATCCATGCAACAAGTAGCGTTCCAAACTAGAACAAATTTTGGCTACTAACTTGGTTATAGCCTAATGCTATAGCTCCCAATAAATAAACTTAACATGGCTATATATTTTGAAAATCTATTCGTTAGATTGGATACTCTTTGGACACATTATAGCTACGAATTTTGTTCTATCCAATAGCTACAACTTTACTTAATTTCTTTTTATTGTATACGAATTTTAGGAAATTAACCACTAGATTACATTTTTTTTTCTTACATCCTCCTTACTTGCTATCGACGTCTTGTGGCTGCTCGACCACCCATCACGGCAACGCTCACTAGCTTCCCCCTTCTTTATAGGAGGAGGGGTGTATGCACGTGCATACAGAGCTCGGAGCTCAAGCGCTGTGGAGAAAGGTTGTGCCTCGGGTGTGTGACTGGAATATGAGTCAATTTTAAGGAAATTACCAAGGGTAAGTGAAGTCACCACCAATCACTAGGTCTTTCTAAGGTGTGATTGGTCACATGACTTTATTTGAGTTTATTACTGATCCTAGGCTAAGAAAAAGGTCATTTTTCCTAATCTAATGTGGATGGGTAAAATATCTTAATTCTTGAGTTCGAAAATCTGGTTATGTGTGGGGAACATGTTAGGCACCCCACAATACTTGTTTGATGATAGTCTTTTGCTTTAGTAAAATCATAATTTAAGGACATTCGTAGTTGAAAACGAGCTATTGGCATTAGCTTTCAGAGCTTTAAGCAAATTGGGCTTTGAGGTTTGGATTCAGAAAAGGTGTGGTCTCAATCAATGCTTCCCAAGTGTGTTTGGAATCATTGCCAAATTTCTACAGTGAAAATCTTGCAGCATTTCGCCTTATTTTTGGGGCAGAGATCTGGTAGCAATTTGCCTCAGGTGTGTCATAGCACACCAGACACTATTCTCACCAAGCTTCTACCATGAGAATACATCAATGGGGATGCCCTATTTTCACAGGGAAAATCTAGCAGAGTTTCACGTTTGGGCAGGGTTTCTTGCTTGTATATACGACGCGTGTCAACATGCTCGTGCTTGGACAAGCTGGTGCCTCTTAGAGCATTAAGCACATTGATACATGTCGCATATATGTGGAAACCGATGTCACTTGGTGACATGGATCAGGACGGTCACACAGTGGTGACTATGCACACAGTATGACATGAATATGCACCTGCAACAAATGCCTTGAGCACATACTCATGCCACAAGGTCAAGAGCACTCATGGCTAGAAAAGGTCACTCACGTAGCCATGAAGGTCCATCATACACAATGCATAATCACACGTACACACATATGCATATATATATATATATATATAAACATACATACATACATACATACATCATACACAATGCTATCACATAGAGTAGGAAAGTGAAACAGACATTGCAAACATTTTAAAGGTTTAGCCCAGCAAGATATAGGAAATGTAAAACAAACATTGCCATATCTAGGGAACATGGCCCAAGTAAGGAGCAGGAAAGATAAAGGGTACAAGGAGAGGGAGAATCCTAATACACACTTTAGAGAAAAGGCTAAGAGAGAGAGGGAAAAAAAAAACCACTCAGGAGGGGCTAGACCCCTTAATCGACTGAGCATTTCCCTTTGTGGGCTTGTGTCCTCTTGTTTGCATCCTTACCCTTTTTGCTTATGCCTAGAAGGTCGCACCCTTGCTCCAAATGTCCATGCTCTATGCATGTACATGCAATGACAAAGTGAACAGGCCAACAAACAAACAAAGAAACAAAATAGAAGGAAGACATGCTAAAAGACAAGATAGCAAAAGATGCCAAACAAAGGCAAACAAGCATGTTATCAAACAAAAGAGGGTGTCTTAGGAGGACAAATGTAGGTTTGGATCAGGTGTCTATAGTTCCATGAGATTGGAGTAGGACACACAGACTCATGCATGAATATGTAGGTAAGCATGCAAAGAATCAAAGAGAGACAAATAGGTGGCACAAAGGAAGCAAGGCAAGCATATCAACATCACACGGAGCAGAGAAAGGTGTGTATGAAGCACACCAACACAGTGGAGGTGTATCTCACAAGTGGTAACACCCAAACTATCCACAAGCGAGACAAATGCAACCACACAAGCAAGTGGCCTCAAAGACCGACAAGCACAAACCCATAGAGGGCACAAAGCATGGAAAAGTCTAGATCTAGCTAGGAAAACAAGGAAATAAAGAATAGAAGCAAGCATGCAAACATAGACATGCATAAAAGAAATGATCCAAACCCTTTGATATAGGCCTAAGTGTATGGATGTAGGCCTAGACCACAAGATCTAGATCTACACCCTACCTAAAGGGCCAAAACACAAGAAAGGAGGCATAACAAGAGGCAAAAGGGTTTGAGAAGCATATGGCATAGTAACCAACATGTAGATCTAGAACATGAACATGGCATGGAGCACATAAAGATATAGATTTGAGCAAAAACATAGCAAGAAGCACATAAACATGTAGATCTAGGCACAAAGATGACACAGAGCACATAAGGATGTAGATCTGGGCAAAGAAATGGTGTTTGGACATATCCTCGGGCTATGATATGCCTAAATACCTTGCTTATTCTAGATCTACATCACCCAAGCAATGAAAACATGGCAAAAAGCAAATAGACATGAAATAAGCATATTATGAACAAAGACAAAGCAAAGGGTGTAGATTTTAGCTAAAAAGCTACATCTACACCCTTTAAACCTCAAACCGAAGGTTCTAAGACCAACGAAAGGAAAAAGAGTACAAGAAAATTACCTCTTGATTGTTGAGAGAAGAGAGAAATCAAAAGTCCTTGATGTGTTTGGGAGAGAATTTAGAGAGGAAAAGAGAGAGAATTTGCCTAGAAAAATGCTCCAAAAATGCCCAAAACCTTTTATTTTATTTATTTATTTTTTAATCTGAGGGGGGGTGTGGGGATGTTTATAATGAATTTGTGACTCTTCACCTCCAGCAGCCATTTATTGGTTGCCAGCCAAACTAAGTGGTTGCCGACTTGGAACGGCTTGATGAAGGCCTTCCTAGGCTTGGATTGGGTTGATCTTGGTGTCCCTGAAAGGGTCTAGATGTGTAGTTTCTAAAAAGCTAAAGAACTTGGAATGCCAATGGTTGGATAAAATGTTATGGCCTCAGGAAGCAAGTCGATGTGCTTCGCATGGTTTTCAAGATATCTTAGCCATAATGACTTTGATTTTGACCCATGAATAGTTTAGAAAAGGAATTCAATAATTTTCACAATGACGCTATCCTCAACCCATTCCAATGGTCAGATCAAAATTAGGGTTTTTGATGCCCTCGAGAGTCAACCTCAAGTTAAAACTTGGTTAAAGTTAACGAAAATCATCGAGCAAATTGGGTTTGAGGTAGAATCATGAAAAATGTAGTTTTGAGAAGATTTTGACTAATTTTGACTTTCGGTCAAACTAGGGTTGGCCAGGGGCATTTTGGTCAATTTGACCTGAAATGACACTTTGAGTGCTCCACAACCCGAACGGGTTGCGCCATGTCAATCTAGATGTTTCTATGGCCTCGTGGAAGAAAGTTAATATTTTTTAGATTTTTGGGGTCTTGCATGTAAATCGATGGCAGACAAAATATAGTTTCTACACTTGCAAAATTTCCAAAACATCAAAAATCAATAGCTATGCCATCAATTAAATTTTTAAATTTCAAGTTTTTGTAATCTAAAATTATTGTGATTAATTAAGCAATAGATCGGATTTAAACAAACATCAAACAAGTATAGATCACATGAACACCAAGAATGATGACCTAGGAAAAATTTTGAAATTGTGGTTTCAAAGTAAAAAACTTGAAGAGGATTTAACCTAAACAATCCTCAAGACAACATTTCACCAATAGAATGGAAGTTTATACAATATACTTAACCCTAAATCTACTACTACCTTATGTAGTACTTACTCACATGATCACATGAAGCTTCAAACTCATGGGCTCTTCTATTGTGAAACTATTGTACACAAACTCTCTTGTTTGTGGCTTTGAAACCCCACTCAAAGGTTTAGATCATTAACTGTGGTTGATTTGATTGTAACAACTTTCCTATATAGTCAGATCTGTTACTTGCATAAGGTTTTTAGCTATAGCTTCAAAAGGGTTTGGAAAACTCTAGATTTGTGTAAAAAATACACCTTCTTGAAATTGTAAAAACGTGCTCTAGGGTTTATATTTAAATATCCTTAAGATCCATTAATACCCTAGATCCAATGGCTGAGAAAGAAAGTGAGAATTCAGAGTTACAATTTATTCATGATTGCCAACCTAAAAATATGGACTTTACAGATCGAATAGTATATAACATCTAATTGACTCAAAATTTGATATGCGCGTTAAGATCATAAACGATGTGAAATCAATAGTTATATTTTCAAAATATTTAGTTATGTTAATGTTGGGTTCCAAGGATTTAGGATCTAAATGTTTTAGAACTTTAATATGTAATGTTGGCAAACCATGATCAAAACTTAGAGTTTAGAATTAGGCTACTTAAAGTATGTTTATTGTAAAGTTGGAATCTAGTAATTGCTGAAAATTACTATTCACTTTTTGCAAGCCTCGATCGATTGAAAATTAGACTTGATCGATTGAATCTCGTGCAGATTGTTTTTCTGCAAAATTTTCCAACTCAGCCCAAGCCCATATGATGTGTAGAGTTTTATATTTTTCCTTAAGTATAAAAGGAAAAAACCCTAGCCACGTTTTATTAATGTTGTTTAAGTTGTGTGTATGAATCTCTTGTGAGATCTAGAGGTGTTTGCTTTCATACATACTTAGGGTTATGAAGATCAAGATTGATATCGAGAGCTTGGTGATTGCTTCAGTTGCTGCATAAGAGCTTAAAGAAAAACAAAAATGGGAGTACTTGTGGTTGCTATGAATCCAATAAAGAAGTAATTCGTGGACTCGGAGCTGTCACATGGTCGTGGTAGCAAGTTTTCTACTTGAGGTAGCAATAGGATGTTAGTAGTCTAAATCACTATTGTAAAACTTAGATTCTTTCATACTGGATCTGTTTTACCTTGAGGATAGTTAGGTTAAATATTTCTCAGGTTTTTTACCAGTTTGGTTTTCCTAAGTTATCATATCATTGTGTTCTTTATTTTCCGCTCTATTTCAATGATATGATTTATTTGTGTTAACCTAGATCTTAATAATTTACCTAAGTTAATCACTTGGCTAAATAACTAGGTTAATCTGTTTGTGTTTAAGGGATCTAAAAACGTACAATTAAGTTTTTTTTTTTTTAGTGAAAGTTGTAGTCATTGGTTATAACAAAGTTTGTAACCAAACTTTGTCCATATTCTTTATGTTTTTAACATATATGTCAAATTTCTTGTCAATCAAATGTTATTAAATTTTGAATCCATAAACTTATTTTTCATACATAAAATTAAACTACAAAAAATAAAAATTTAACATTTGATAGATAACATAACTATTGTTCTTTGATCTTCTGAAAATTTTGCAAGCATGAAGAAAAATTTAATCGAATAATGTATTTATAAAAATTCACTTCCAATAAAAGATATTAAATAGAATTGTAGCCAAACTTTATCCTACTAGACAATATTATACTGGAATTTATTCAAATTGTAAGGATGCTTTAGTGAAACTGAATATAAATAGTACACGGCTCAAAAGTGATCACTACTGACTCACTAGAATGAATTGTGTGAAAAAAAGTACTATGCCAAAAAAAATCTTTTTATAAGGAATACCTTCTATATTTTACTCATCTAAAATAAATAAATAAAAAAACCTTCTATATTTTGATTCTTCCTCCATTTTTACAGGTCATTTAAAAAGGCTCTTTTGCCGGAATTAGGAAGAAGCAATCATTAGAAAGCAGAAAAGGTGATGAGTGTCTCTGCTCTGTGCTCTCTCCAGTCTACACAGCTAAGTTTGTAATACTGTTAAGTTTTTGGGTATAACTTAAAATTCTTTAAATTATAAGGTTTCATTTTAAGCTAACTCTAAAATATAGTGTTTAAAATGAAATTTATAAAACAAGTGCCTCACCAAAAAATTATAAACAAAAACTTATCCAAGTAATACATGTACTTTAATGAAAAAAGATGACCATTAGATAGTCAAAAGCGATAGTTACTAAAACAAGAACAGATGGGAGCTCTGTTTAATTTGTTGGTATGCCAAGAGAAGCTATGAGGAACTCATTGACTTTGCACGGTTTGTTTAACGAAAAGATACAAGAGCACTACATTCTTCAAAAGTCATCTGTGAAGCATGTAGTACTCAAAACCAGGGACGGAGAGTACGTGTGGGCCCCCTAGAATTTATATTTCGTTAAATGATGTAATATATATATATATATATATATATATATATATTTAGAAAGAAGTAAGAAAATTTTATTGAACTAAATCTAATTAGAATACACTATCCAAATCATTAGATATGGATTCTATCCATATATTCATGCCTACACATAAAACTGCTTTTTTAACTAAGGTATGAGCTAACCTCCAACCTATAAGAATTGATAGGTAAAACTTAAAGCAGCCAAATATTTGTACATTTTTCATAGGAATTGGTTCTTTTTGAGAACTACCGCCTTCAGCTTCGTCTTCTTGTTTAATGACATTTCTTGGGATTAAGAAATTCATTCATGCGAAATTTTCCTATTCATTTTCATGATGAGGAAAATCCTTTATTCAGTTATGAAAATCTATTATCTATAAAATAAAGATTTTTTCCTGAAGCTTGAAGAGATATATGGCCTGGATCTTTGCTTTGATCTTCTTAGATCATTTAAAAGCAATTGTTTTGGAACTTCTAGATCCTTCCAATCAATTAATCTAGAACTTATTTTTATTTCAAAAGTCTAGGTCCAAAGATTTCTAAAAAAATATTATATATATATTTTGTACTTGTTTGAGGTAATTTGTTAATTCATGGATGGTTTTCCAATGAATTGATAGATCATGAGAATTTGATTACTTGTCCATACCTTTTGTTTTTATTTTAATTCTAATGGTGTTTTCTAGATTAGGATCATTGACTAAAATAAAGTAATTTGGCTTGAAAACAAATCCAAAAAATTTAAACATAAAAGAATCACTTGCTTATTTTTGTTTAGTATTTTAGTATGCTTGTTTGATATTTGTGACACAAAGTTAAAAATTTGACTTTGGGCTTATTGAATTATTGATTGTTTCAAAAATCTAAGTTATTAGGAAATTATGAATTTAATCATTTAAATATAATTCTAGCACACCCCTTCACGTGTGGCTTTAAACTCTCCTTTAATAAGTCAAGGATCAAACTTAGGATGTCATTCTTTGATAAAATGTTAAATTACCGAATCTCTCAAAAACTTAATGATGTGTTACATTTCTACCTAAAAGATTGTTAGTGTTTTTTTTTTTTTTTTTTTTTTTTGGTATGTCTTAATTTTTTACATAACAATCCTAATCGGATTTTTTTTTCTAGGAATATTCGTACGTATCACATGGTTAAAACTATTTCCTTTACATAATAATTTTCCTTTACATAATAATTTTACTTCTATTTACTTTTTTTAGTTTTTATTACAATTATGAAACAAACATTTTTCAGTCATGAATATTGTCAAAGTTAGGTTCATAAAATTTTTTTTTAAAAAAAAAGATTATTTTTAACAGATATATATATATTTTTTTAATTTGTACATTGAAAGGGAAATCACTACAACATTTAGTGCAAAATCTATTATAGATGATTTTTGCGCTTTCAAATAATTTTGATTTTGATATATTACAATGATTGAGGTGAAATGTAATAAGAAATAATCATCTCATGTACTTATTTTGTTTACATATTTTTAATATTGAATTTGTGCTATGTAAGGGCAATGTTTGGATCCTAAGGCCAAAAGGTAAAAGGATTAAGGCCCAAAGAGACCAATATAAAGAATTTATAGAGAGTGGGCTAAAAACTAGGTTTCAATAAATTGGAAAACGCTCACAATGGATTAAAGATGGAAAAAAAAAAAAAAAAACACAGGTTTTATGCGAAGAAATCTTTCCTCGGCAAAAGTTTGAGGAGAGTAGTTTTTGAATATATTTCTCTTTGACTTGATTACAATTACAGTTCTTAGTGCTATAGTTTTTTTTCCTATAGATTCTAAGATGATCCCCCTATAATTGGGGTCTTTCTTCTCTATATTACCCTGTTTTTCTTCATCTCAACCCTCCACATGTAGATCAAGTTGCTAGCTTTTATCCTTGTCCCCTTAGCACCTTCCTGAAGTTTTTAGGGATAGTTGTAAGGCTGAATATCACTGTTCAGGTATCACCTCTATATTAGTGCGGTTAGATAGTTAGCTGCAGAGTTTTTAATGCAGTGGTAGTAGCTTTCTCTTAGATATTTCTTAGCTTCCCTCTATCCGATTCCTTCCTGATGTATATCCTTACCTGTAGAATTATCTGGAGCATAGCTTCCCTCTACTCTTCTTAGCTGAGGGGGCAGTTCTTCCCGGATAACCTTACCAAACCTTTATAGCTAGAATCCTTCCAAGCCTTACGAATTTGTATATTTTAGCTAATGTCCAACTGTCCTTGGACTACTAGATGTCCTCGAGCATAGCCCACAACCCAATATACATTCCTAAGCCCTCCATCCCTACAATAGCCCCTTAAAATCCCCTTTTTTGCTCTTCGAAAATCAGGAGGACTTCGATATTGTAGCAATTATGTTGCCTTACCCTTATGTCATCCTTGTCTACGCAAGTGTCCTTTCAACTACCCAAAAGCACGCTCCTGACATCTCGGCATCCGAGACACGCTTGCATTTAATTTCTGCATCTCCATGCTCCCCACGTTCTACGATGCGATGGAGATCAAACAGTTGAAGATTTTCTGTAAGTCGTCTCTAGTATTTTCTCTTTCTCTTCTGTCTCTTTTCATTTGGAGCCCTTTCTTCCTCAGCTCCTCTAATTCCACCTCTTCTCTCTACTAATTTCAGTCTTTATTTCACATGGGTAGATTCACTTACCTAGTAGACACCCTAAAGGGCAAAGAGAGCTTTAAAGCTCAATATCGAATCCCTTCAAGGGTTTCTATTAGGTATTGCAAACAAGGGGAGTGTCACATTATGAGGTAGGAGGGAGAAATAGTAATCCCTATGATTGCCTTTATCAAGGAAGGGATAAGAATCCCTATGGGTAGAGTAACTAGGGATTATTTGATTGCTCACAGACTCTCCCTCACCCAGTGCGCTTCCAATATGTTTAAGATTTTAGGCAGCGCAGATGCCCTCAATGAAAGGATGAATGTGAACTTATCCCACCACGATGTCAACTGGGTTTATAATCTTCACAAACTAATAAGGCAGGGGTACTATCTGAAAATCAGAGTCCCTGAGGTCAGACTTATATCATGTCTCCCTAAGTCGAACAAAGGTATGGACAAGGATTACTTAATCATCTCAGGGGAGTGGTATGATGGATTTCATTGCCTAACACGAGAGGGTACACTAGGTGGGGTACTTAGGTTCAGGTTCATTACTCTAACACTAACCCCTTCATTACTAATGTTTTTGGTGCTTATGTCTCCTATCTTTACTTGCAAGTTATCTCTTTATTTTATTTGTGCCATTTCCTAACAATGTTTTTGGTTTTTGTTGAGTTTGCAGATAAGTATTCTACCATCCCAAACTTGAGCCTTGTTAATGAGCATTATCTGACGAAGATAATCAAGGCTAAAATCTTTGTCCACACCGACGGGCAATTAAGAGCGGCCTACCTTATCCTCGGCTACAACCTACTCTCATCCAGTTTCTAGACACCCAAGTGTGTGATCAAGGTGAGAGACCTGTTCTTGCATCAAATCAACATTACAGTCCTTGGCGTTCTAGTGGGCGTATAACAAGTAGAATTTCCTTTTCAGCATACAACCGAGGAGGCAACCCCTTCCCACCCAACCGTCAAGGAAGACGGAAAAGAAGAAATTTTTGAAGTCTCAGACTCTGAGGACGACTTTGAAGTCTTTGACCAGCCCCAATCCCCAAAAGCCCTAATTGGTGGTTTCAGTCACATTCCCCTAGCTCAAGTAAGCCATATCCAGGAAGACCCTAGTATTCCTGATACCATGGTGTTACAATGCAAAACCAGATCAAACCTTCTGGACCTTCTGGAGTCTCACCTAGGAGGTAATGTGGCCGAGAAGGTAGTCTAGACCAAGCCCCCCACTCCTCCTTTTGCTCAGGTTTCTCAACCCGGACCCTGCTAATAAGATGAGGAAACGAGACTAGAAAGGGAAAAAGGTGGCCGAGGAAAGAAAGAGCCTTCCCTCCAAGGAAGCTAAGCCCTAGAAAGGGGTCGAACAAGCCAAGATGACTCAAATAATATCTTCCAATGAAAGAGCCATAGTGGACATGAAGGGTGACCACCAAATCGATGTTCCAGCCTGGACTTCTTCCATAGTGTTGGATGGAGCTCCCCTTCCCACCAATGCTTCCATCAAGGACTTCTAGCAATGGAAGGTTGGATATGTGGCCAATGTTGTGGAACAAGCTCTACTACTGCCTGGGAATATGGCCGACCTGAGGTCAGTGAGGAAACACGAAGTGTTTCTCAGCTTGAAGAGGGACCTTTCACTGGTAAGTCTATTAATTGGTTTTCTTATATTTAATATTATAACTATCTTATTTTTTTAACCACTATACCCCTTTTCTTTAAAGGTTTTTCAAGCTGCACATAGGGCCGAGAAGTTGGTGAATAGCTCCTATAGGCAGATGAAGGAGGAGGAGGGCAGGTGCATCACTACTATGGATGCTTTTAATGTCACAGAAAAAAGAATTTAAGAGTTGAACAACAAGTTAATAGAGGTAGACCGAGACAAAAAGAGCATTGAGGCTACCTTGGAAGGAGTTGAGAGGCGGGCAGAAAGTCAACGCAAACAACTCTGCTAGACCGACGACCAGCTATCTACAGCCAAGGAGCAGATTGGGGTCTTGAAGAAGAAGCTGGAATAGGCTGAGAAGGCAAAGGACTAGGCCAAACAGGATGGCTATAAAGTGGGGGTAGCAAAGACTGAGGAGGCACTTAGAGCTGAGGTTTCAAGGGTGTGTAGGACATACTACCTCCAAGTGTGGAATGAGGCCCTTAACTAGGTTGGGGTTGAGGCCTCTTTTGCCCTTAGGAGAGCAGGCAATGTTTATTATCCCACTGCAATCCAAGCATCAGGCCTTCCAAGCTCCTAGGGCCCCAAGGCTAACACTATTTCTAAAAAGGCAGATGATGATAAGGACAGCCCTACCAAGGTCCTCCCCTCTTCCAAAAATCCTCCTAAAGAAGCAGAGCAAGCTAAGGCCACTGAGAAGGAAAAAGATAAAATGAAAGGAATGGTCCTTGAAGCCACCAAGCCTCCAGCTGCACCCAAGGACCCTTTTAAGGGTAAAGAAGCCTCTCAAAACCTTGAGATTGTTCTAGCTACCCTTCCCATGCCTACCAGAGAGGACCCCAAGGGCAAAGGTCTAGCTTCCACAACTGCTGAAACTGCCAAGTCCACCAAGACCACAGGGAAGGACAACCCTTCATTGAAGATCAAATAGGCCTTAGGCTAGAATCTATAGACTTTTGTTTTCATGTAAATGTAGTTTACATCCTCAAACTTTGTACTTATTTTGCCTTTTCCAAGGATTTTCTAAATGGTAGTTATGAACTTTCTCCTATACATGTGGTACTTGTGTAAATTCTAAGATAACCTTCACTTTACCTTACACTTAGTTGATATAAGAATGAGATACAATTTCATCTGATTTAAAGCATGCCTATATCCTTGATCTTAACACTCTTCTGCAAAAGTGATAGTATAACTGACACGATTTACATAATCAACCACATAATAATATAAGCCTTCTAAGTCTACAATCTTAAGCAAAAAAGTAATTTCAACCTTAAAGACGTACCTTACATGCTTGGAATAGGTAATTGATTTGACAATATGTGCTTTAGGCTTCTCTTTTTAACCTTAAATAATGGTAAACCATACATTTACTCACAATTTTACTTGCTCATCCACTTAATAACATATCACTACAATGATAGATGTTAATTTACCCATAGCATATGGTTTGAGGAACCAAACATGACTATGGTTCTGTTTAGCACCTAGGGAGGTACTGAATAGTGTTAATTTACCCAAGGTATATGGTCCAAGGAGCCTAATATGACCAGCGTTCTATTTAACACATGAACATTCACTTAGGAAGTAATAATTTACCCAAGGTTTGTGGTCCGAAGTGTAAGGAAACCATGGTTTTGTTTAATACTTAAACAAATAATAAGAAATATCAATTTACCCAAGGTATGTGGTCCGAGAAACCAGATATGACTAAGGTTCTGTTTGATACTTAAACAAATAATAAACACAACACATAATGTCAGACATGAAAATGTGGCGGAGTTGCCTTTCATTATTAATAATACTTTCACAGGTTATTTACATTCCAAGGATGTGGTATGACATTCTCATCTAAATCTTCTAGAAAATAAGCTCATATACCAATTACTGAGGTGATATAGTATGGCTCTTCCCAATTGGGCCCTAATTTTCCTCATGCTAGGTTTTTTGCAGTACCCACAACCTTTCTTAATACCAAGTCCCCAGGGGCTAACGGTCTTAACATCACACTTAAGTCATACCCCTGTTTGAGTTTATGTTGATAATATGCTAATTGAACCATGACATTTTTCTCTCCATTCTTCAATTAAATCCAAACTATTTTCTTGTAGGTTTTCGTTGCTGTTTGTAGTGAACAAGCTTGTCCTCAGTGTTAGGAATCTAGTCTCTAGAGGAATTACAGCCTTGGCCCTGTAAGTCATTCAAAATAGGATTTCCCCTATGGACCTATAAGGGGTAGTCTGATATATCCAAAGAACAAGTGGCAACTTTTCCACCTACTTACCATTTGCATCATCCAACCTTTTCTTAAGTCCATTCACTATGACCTTATTGATAGCCTCCAATATGACTTTTGCAAATCCCTTCATGTAATTCTTCTAAGAGTGGCTCTACTACCTCAGGATGGACACATAGCAAATATGGCCTAGAAAAAGAGAGCTTGTGTTACTTTTGATCCTTGGACAACCAAAAACGAGGAGCCTTTCTTCGTACTTTGTCAGCCTCTTCCTTCTCCTCAAGTAAGATGTCATCCTTAAGGAATAACACAATAGAATCCATCCAACTAGGTCCTATCATAATTTGACGAATTTGGACCTTTTCCCTCTTTATCTTAGTAGCCTTATATAAATCCTTAACAAGGATAACTTGAGGTAAACTCTGCACCGAGGAGGTTGCAAAAGTGGCAAGAGAATTAGCATGTGTATTTCTGCTTCTAGGAATTTGTTGTAAGATGAAAGACTCAAACCCTGATTGCAAGTGCCTGACTTAACTCAAATACTCTTGCATTCTTAAATCTCTGGCCTCCAATTCTCCCTTCACCTGGCCTACAACCAACCTTGAATCGAAGAATACCTCCACTATTTTTCCTCTCATTTTCTAAACCATAGCCATTCCCACCAACAAAGCCTTATACTCAGCTTCATTGTTCGTGGCTGAGAAGCCCAACCTCAAGGATTTCTCAACAAAAATCTTTTTAGGAGATATTACAACTAGCCCCACTTTAGATCCTCTTTGATTTGTTGCACCATCAGCATATACCCTCCAATATAAAGGCTTCTGTAAGGAAACCACCCTAACTGATTTTCTATCCATGCTTTGCTTTTCTTCGTCCTTTTCCATTGGAGACTCAGTAAACTCGACTACCAAATCTACAAGGATCTAGCCCTTGATGGAGGTGCGAGGCATATACTTGATATCAAAAACTCCTAGGATCATCCCCCATTTTGTAATTCTCCTTGTATAATCAGCTTTTTGAAGTAGTGATTGGAGAGGAAGTTGAATTAGGGCCACAACCATGTGAGCTTGGAAGTAATGAGGGAGCTTCCATGTAGCATGCACTACAGCTAAAATGGCTTTGGAGCTTCCATGTAGCATGCACTACAGCTAAAATGGCTTTCTCTAATGGCAGATAACGAATTTCTGCTTCATGCAACAATTTTCTCACATAATAGACTGGTCTCTACCCGTATCAGAACTAAACTTACCACATGAGAAGCTACAACAATGTAAGTAAACAGAACCTCCTCTTCCTCGGGCCTAACCAAAATGGGTGGCTGAGAAAGATACTCCTTCAACTGCTGGAAGGCCAAAGCACACTCTTTGGTCCACTCAAATCCTTTCCACTTATACAATAACTGGAAGAAAGGCCTACACCTGTCTGCTGACCGAGAGATGAATCGATTCAAAACAAGCATCATTCCTGCTAACTTCTAGACCTCTTTAGGATTCCGAGGACGTTGTAGATTATTAATTGCTTTAATCTAATTGGGGTTGACCTCAATTCAATGATGAGTGACCATATAACCCAAAAACTTACTTGAGCCAATGCCAAAAGAACACTTAGAAGCCTTAAGACGCAATTTGTGTTTCCTAAGTATTTCAAAACTGTTCCTAAGGTCATTCACGTGCTCAGACTCTACTTTACTCTTTATCACCTTCTCATCTATGTAGACCTTAATATTTTTGCCTAGTTAAGGTTCAAACATCCTGGTCATCATCTTCTGATAGGTAGACCCTGCATTTTTCAATCCAAAGGGCATCATTTTGTAGTAGTAATTTCCAATGGGTGTAACAAAAGCAGTCTTCTCCTGATCGTCTAGAGCTAATGGTATCTGATGATATCCTTGAAAGGTGTCTAAAAAGCTCATCCGAGGATGCCCTATAGTTATATCCACTAATTGATCTATCTGAGGCATGGGAAAAGGGTCTTTAGGGCAGGTTTTATTCAAATCTGTGAAGTCTACAAATACTCGCCATTTCTCATTTTTCTTCTTCACCACCACCGTATTGGCCAACCGCTTAGGGTAAAACACATGCCCGCTTGAACTTGACCACCTCCTCCTTAACAGCATCAGAATGTTCCTTAGATGAACGCCGAGGTGGTTACTTTTTTGGAATGATAGATGGATTTTAAATGATGGTAAATGAAATTTTGATCCACCCTAAGAGCCTTGTAAGAACTTCATGCAAACACATCAATATTTTTCTTAAGAAATACTATTAACTCTTTCTTCTCCTGAGGAGGCAACTGAACTCCGACCCGGAAAAACTTCTCCTCATCATTACCAATAATAATTTTTTCTAATTCCTCACACTTTGCCCTTTCTATCACCACATTCGTAGGCAACACCAATATCCTTGATTGTTATAAACCCCGCCTAGCAAAGGTCGAGGACTCACCTCTAGTCTGATGTCTGATTGCAACCACTAAGCATTGCCTAGCCACAAATTGGCTCCCAACCATTTCCTCAACTTGGTCACCAAACAGATACCTCAACTTCAAGTGTAAGGTGGAAGAAACGACCCCCATGGCATGAAGCCAGGGTCTCGCGAAAATGGTAGTGTAGGGGGAGTAGGTATCTACCACAATGAAGTCTACCTCCACCACTTCTAACCCTACTTGCACGGGTAGTCTAATCTGGCCCCTTGGGATAACCATTTTCCCATCAAAACGTATCAAAGGTGAATCATAGTAGGCCAGATCTTCAGGTTTCAATTTGAGCCCTTTATATAAATCAGGGTATATGATCTCTGCACTGTTGCCCTTATCTACCAACACCCTCTTCACATCATACCCACCTATCCTGAGGGTAACCACTAAGGCATCATCATGTGGCTACAAGGTTCCAACCTTATCCTCACCAGAAAAGCTTAAAGCTAGTCAGATCTCCATTCTGCTCCTCTTTAGATTAGGGGTTAAGTCCTCTATAAATGGTTGATCTATGGACATCACCCTAGATGGAAAAGAATAAGTTCTCCCTAAAGCAGCAAGAATAACATTAATTGTACACATCTTAACTTATTACGCTAGGGAGAATAAGTTCTCCCTACTTGTTGGGCTGATATAGGAATTGTTTCAACTTCCCCATCTTAACTTATTACTCTAGATAACTCCACAAAGTCCTGCGATCCTCGGTAGTATGCCTTCTCTCCTGGTGGTATTGGCAATGAAGGTTTTGGTTGCACTTCATGGGGTCTCCCTCCATCTTATTTGGCCACATAAGGTATGGCTCGTCCTTAATTTTTTCCAAGATCTGGTGCACAGGCTCTCGAAACATAGTGATAATCATCTGAGTAGCATTAGATCCATTAGGCCCAGGGAAATATCTTCGAGGTCGGTTGTTATTGTACCTCTCTAACCCGAAATCCTTTCTATCCTGAAGGACCACTTTAGCTTTCCCTTTTCCCTGTTGCTGGTCCTTCTCGACCCATTTATACTCGTCAATACGATCCATGAGTTGACACACACTTCTAATTGGCTTCCTTGTCAAAGACTTTCTTAGATCGTGCTCGGCGAGCAAGCCGAACTTTAAAGTCCTTATAAACATGACATCAAAGTTCCTATCTATCTCATTGAATATCTCCTAGTATCTATCAGAATACGTTTTCAGGGTTTCTCCCTTTCGCATGGTCATAGACAGTAGGGACTCCAAGGGCCAAGAAAGCCTACTGCAAGTAACAAAATAAGCCCCAAATGCTCTAGTAAGCTCCTTAAAGGAGTTAATGGAACCTTCCTTCAAACCATCAAACCATCTCATCGCCACAGGCCCTAAGCTGGATGGGAACACCGTGCACATCAAGGTCTCATTCTTTAAATGAACAACCATTCTCTAGTTGAAATGGCTAACATGCTCCATTAGGACCATTGAACATGGTGAATGTTGGCTGAGTGAACCGCCGAGGAAGTTTTCCTCCTTCAATTCTACATGTAAAAGATGACTTAGAAATTTGGTTCAACGCCCTACTCATAGTATCGTTACCCAGACCTTTGCAATATGGGCTCTTATTTCTGTGCTTATAATGGCAATCCTCATTGCACGAGAAAGACTCACTAGGGGGAGTCCTTGATCTAGCTAGTAGCTACCATCCCTATCATCATCAGAAGAAGAGTCAGAGCTTAAAAGGGTCCTTCTCCATCAATCACGGCATAACCTCCTCTGCAAATGGTCAATTTTCAGTTGCATGCTTCTAATATTCTCCCAATGAGGGATGTGACTCCCACATCGAGACTGGCTCATACTAGTATATGTGGTATGCACACTATCCTCCTAGTTCCTCCTTCATTCAAGATTAAGGAACTGATCTTGACGTTGGGAATCCACATACTCTTCTTGGTTTGGTCCTGGACCTACCATAGCTGAACGTTGATTTCACTAAAGCTCAAGTCCTTCCCACAGATGGTGCCAATTGTAAGGGTGGTGTTTGGATCCTAAGCCCAAAAGGTAAAAGGATTAAGGTCCAAAGAGCCCATTGCAAAAAATTTGCAGAGAGTGAGCTAAAAACTAGGTTTCAATGAACTGGACAATGCTCACAATGGATTAAAGATGGAAATAAAACAAAGAAAAATATGTTTTATGCGAAGAAATCCTTCCTCGGTAAAGTTTGAGGAGAGTAGTTCTTGAATATATTTCTCTTTGACTTGATTACAATTACAGTTCTTAGTGCTACAATATTTTTTCTGTAGATTCTCACATGTTCCCCCTGTAATTGGGATTTTTCTTCTTTATATTACCCTGTGTTTCTTCATCTCAACCCTCCACGTGTAGATTAAGTTGCTGGCTTTTATCCTTGTCCCATCAGCACCTTCCCAAAGTCTTTGGGGATAGCTATAAGGCTGAATATCACCTCTACATTAATATGACCAGAGAGTTAGCTACAGAGCTTTTAATGTGGTGGTAGCAGCTTTTTCTTAGATATTTCTTAGCTTCCCTTTACTTTATTCCCTCCTAATGTTTATCATTACTAGTAGAATCATACAGAGCATAGCTCTTGATGGTAGACCAAACCTTCTGACCTCTACACTACTTAGCCAGGGGGGCATTTCTCCTTGGACAACCTTACCAAACCTTTATGGCCAGAATCCTTCCATACCCTACTAATTTGTATGTTTTAGCTAATGTCTAACTATCCTCGGATAAAGCCCACGGCTCAATACATATTCCTGGGCCCTCCATCCCTACATGCTAGTTTTAGCTTTCATATATTAATTTAGTATTGAATTTTAGTATATTTCTCATTGAATGGCCAATTTTTATTTTCAAGCCTTCTAATTTTAGAGGTTCGGCCCTAGTGAGATGACAAGTGTCTTCCATCTATATCAATATGTGGCAAGTTTGAGTTCTAGAATTAGCCTCTGAGGTTACATATTATCACGTTTCCCTAACCCAAAAATAAAAAATAAAATGAGAGATTTTTGGCCCCCCAAAGCAATAATCCCGGATCCAGCGCTGCTCAAAGTAAAAACTGTTGTCCAAGTTACAGAGTTGGCTTCAATAAAAATAAATTGGGCATTGCGTGGTTTAAAAGGATCAATAATCACTAAATCAAGAAGAAAAGAATCCGTGCAACAAGTAGTGGACCAAACATTGTTATGCGGAAAGTTATTCAAATTATACGGATGCCTCACACGGTTCAAAAGTGATGAATATTGTCTCATCATGAATAAATTGTGCGCAAAAGTATTATGCCAATACCTTGCTACAGTTTGATGCTTCCTCCATTTACACTCTTTCTTGGTTAGTGTAGTAGACTCTATTACAGATCATTCAAAATGGGTATTTTCTCTTAATTAAGTAGAAACAATCATCATGAGTTTCAGTTAACTCAATTGGTAAAATTTTTGATGATTGAATAAAAGATGCCATAGGTTGAAATTCAATAATAAAAATAAAAATAAAATAATAAACAACAATCAGTGAGCCAAGGCCAGCCCAACCTAATTTGGAGCTAAGGCGAAAAATTTACGTGGGACCTTTTATATATAAATATTAATATATATATATATATAACCGAAGTTTTTGAAACTCTCACAATTTTCCACGTTAGTAATAATATTTAAATTAAATTATCATGTTATTTAAATAAAATTATTTTTTTTTAGTCCAAACTTAACAAGCAATAAAACTTTATCTCTCTAACAAGTCCAACTTGAACTCAAATTCATCATTTTTTTAAACAAAATTATTTTTGTTTAATCCAAACTTAACAAGCAGTAAAACTCTATCTCTCTAACAAGTCCAATTTAAGCTTAAACATTGATAATTTATCTCCAAATTTGCGAGTTTAATCATGAACACTATAAAAGCAATGCAAACCCCTTTTCTTTTCTCCATTTTCTTTAAAATTAAATTTTTTTGGTATTATAAATAATTTGGTCCGTTCACTTTTAATTTTTTTACACTTCAAAATAAAGAAGTAATCCCTTTGTAAAAAATATAGTTATTAATTCCTTTTCACAACCAAAAAAGGAAATCCATACTTGAATGTCTAAATAATGTGTAAAACACTTATGAATGTTTAGACCCCCAATTTACAAATTACCAGCACAAGCTTATTATCAAACAATGTATGTGCGGAATATGAAAATAAGCTAAAACAGAATTGGTAAAACAATCTAAACCAAAATTAATCACAATCACAACAGTAATTAAAAGTCAAAGATTAAGAGAAGAGAGATGCAAACACAAAGACAATACAACAATATGTTATCAAAGGGGAAACCGAAGTCCTTGGCATAAAACCTTTCCGCCACCCCCTAAGCGGTCAATAATCCACTAAAGAATATAGTTGGAATACAAGAATAACAGAAGACCCTTCAAGCCTAATCTACCAAGTGTACCTAAGCCCTACAAGCTTCTTGCTCCAATAGGGTTACGTCGAACCTTGTCTTCTCTAGCTTACTAGATCTCGTAATCACCCATTGTATTAACCAAAATGAATTGGTCTCTTTTAAACTGCTTCCCAAGTACCAAATAGCCTTCTCATAGATATGGTATGGTGAGATAAGGATTTTGGCTAATGTACCTCTCAAGAATGTATCAATAGAGAGGGTGAGAATAGAGGAATTTGTAGAATCAAAGGATGAAGATTGTGGATAAGTCAATCTTGTTTTTCTTTAGGGTTTCTCTCTCAAAATTCTCTCTAGAAGCTATCTACATTTCGTGGGAATAAGGGTATTTATAGTAGGGTATGTATGGAATGCGAAGAGTCAGGTTTCTAATAAACAGGATGTTCTGGCGACTCGGCCTCGTGACTAGAACAATTCGCGAGCTAACTGCCTGGCTAGATTGGAAGTTTTGTCCTGTAGTCCAACAGCTGGCATGTCTCTTCAGCTTCCCTGCATGCTTCACACGTGTGCCACCTTTGCCGACTCGTTAGTCACGAGCTAGTCATGAGATCCAGTCGTAAGGCCCTTCTTAAGTGCACACTCTTGAGCTTTTCTTCATACTATCTTACACACTACCCTCACATGATTTCCACCTAAATACAGGGTTTGTAAATGCTAAATTATTAGTAAATTTGGCAAGGAATAAAGCCAACAAAATGATTGAATAAATTCAACCTTACAATCTCCCCCTTTGGCTATTCCGTGACAAAACCCTAAAACAAACTCTAGACTTAACATGTGAGTTGAGAACAGTTGAACAAAACTCACTCACACCTAACTCTAGAATCTATGAAACTCTTGAACCATATGGGCAAGTATATCTTGAAAACAACAACATAATACGATCATTGTAAGCAAATAACTTGAAATACATATAGAGCAAGCACAATGCGATCAAGCAATATAGATTAAAGCAATATAGATTAAAGCAATAAAGTATGGCTTGACCAAAAAAAACAATCACTATAAATAGTCACCACAATGATCATTTACACAAGGAATGAATATCTAGACATGCAAGCTAATAAGCTCAATGCAAAGTATCATTTGCACTTCTGACACTCAACCAATACAAAAACCAAAGTAATTGCATCAAGGATATAAAATCCAACAACAGCACAAGAGTGATATACTTAAAGAAATGCATAACATTAACAACAAGTACTAAGCTACAAAGCATGGGTACAAAACACAAAGTACTGAATATAAGTTAACATTAAGCAAAACATTAAACATAGGCCTTTTCAATCTCCTGCTCTTCAACATCAATACTCCCCTTTTGATCAAGCTCTTCCTCCCCCTATCATCATCATCTCCCCCTTCTTGGCATGGAATACTAGTCCTTATTTTCTTCTAACTTCCTTTTGAATTTGGTCCAATTGGGTTTGGAGAGAAGTGAACTTCGTATCACAACGGATGGTGTGATGGTGCAGGAGAGAGGCGAGTCTAGACATCTTTGTGCTTATGTCATGGATGGGTGCCATAATGTTGTCAAACTTCTCATAATAGGAGAATGAGCTCCAGTGTGAACCACTATGAAAATGCTGGAGTCTCTATCTTGATTCCCATTCAACTATATCCAATGCTAGCGTTGAGCGTACGAATGTTGATTGGACTTGGCTTTTGGTAGGGAGACTCATCATTCGATGGATGAATGCCCTTGAGTTTCAATATCCTTGAAATGAAGCAGTAAAAAGGAATGTAGGTCCTTGAGTCAGTTCTTGTAATAGTTTTGCCCAAAATATGAAAGATATGAGCACAAGTATCATTCTCTTCATCAGTAATTAGATCATGAAGGAACAAAGCTCTCCCAAGATTCATGTACCTAGTGTTGGATAGAGGATATAGATTGTGGAACATAATTATTGTAAGCACCCTTAGTTCTGGAGATAGTGAGGAAACACTAATTGAGTTCCCATTTGGTGAGAATTCCAAGTTTCTTCCAAGAGCTTCCCAAAGTAAATCCTTACCCGGATTCAAATCATCATATATCGGTGGATTAGTAAACATTGGCTGGTTGATGTGTAGGATTTCTACCAAATAAATGGGCGTCATTGAGAAAATCTTTCCTCTAACCCAGCATTTGAGCTCTTCTCCCTCAACAATGGAATTAGCATAGAACTCTTTCACTAAATTCTCATATGCATCATCAAGGTCGAAGAGAAGGAAGTTCCAATCCTTGGTGGCAAACCATTTCTAAAAAGAAAAAATAAGAGTAAGAGCCTTTCTTAACTCTTGAACTGTAAGAGAGGCTTCATTTAGAAGCAATCTTTTCATCCAACTAGAAATATCGTATAGAAATAGAAAAGCCACGCCCCAGGGATGTTGGTGTCCAGGAGAGACTACTGGTCAATAGCCTTTACAACCAGCAATGAGGCTTCTCTAAAGTAGTTTGCATAGGTCTGAAAAGTAGCAAAAGATCGGAATTGGTGAGGGTCATACACTCTCATCAATGATCGGGTCCTCTTTGACCTAGGAGCAAGATCATCAACATCAATCACGAGCTTTTTCCCTTTGCTACTCACAGCTGATCTCTTGAACGGAGACATCTTCAAGCTGCATCATGTTAAACCAAAGAGCAATAGAAACCACACAAGACAACAAACTCTCTTAGCATTGAGTTAGTCCCAAAACAGGAATATTGAAGAAAATCCTAAAATCATGAGATGAAGGTCTATATCATGTCTCTAAATGTGTGTTTGCCACAAATTTCACATTGTCCAACCAAAGGCAGAGTATAACAACACATAATCAACAAAAACCCACACAACAATCTCACCAACACATCAAATACCCATATTCAAGTATCATATGCATAGATATCATCAAAAACACCCAATTCAAGAAATCTTAGGTAAGAATTGTGAAATACATTGAGAAAGAAACATAACCCATACCTTTACTTGAAGATTGGTGAATAAGTGAGGAAGAATATGGAGAGTTTGTGTGTGAAACATAGTGATTTTGAAAGAGGGAAAGACGAACAAGAAGATGAGTAGTCACGAGATGCGAGGGAAAATGAAAAGTTTTTAAAACCTGTCCAGAAAGAGGCCCTCATTGTGTAAAACTTGTGATTTTCGTGATTGAAATGAGTTGCGAACAAGTCGCTAGACCAAGTCACCAAAACCCTTGAGGCAAAAAATGGAAAAATTTGCCCAAGTGTTTTTCGCGATTGGAAGGTCCACCCGCGTGGTAGTCACGAAGGGAGTCGCGAAACATTCTGAGTATGCCTCACGACTGGAGCTTCCACTTGCACACAAGTTGCCAAACAGAGTCACAAGAAATCTAAAAACCCAGATTTTGGAAAAATGTCTAAGTCTTTTTTGCGACTTGGACTATGACCAGCCAATGAGTAGTGAAAACCTTCCATATAAGCTCGCGACTATGGCATGCGACTGGCTTTACCTGCGAGGTAAGTCACCAGAACAGGGTTGCACAGTTTTTGAAATTTTTGACATTTTTCAAAATAAAAGTACTTTCCAAAAACAACTAAAAAACTCAAAAATATTTTTGTGTTTGATCAACATATAATTGAGCTTATGCAACATATTTAATCAAGTACAATCACATAAATGAATAAGACATTCATTGAACATAGACATGTGTGATGTGTGTGGGTAACAAAAATGAGATAGTCCTTAGTCTAATGTGAAATTTCAATGATCAATTCAACCAAGTCATACACAATGAGCACAAGGAAAAGTGACCAATCTCAATTATAGAAATATGCATATGTGACCTCCCACATAAACTTGATTACATAATTTTGAAGTTTTTCATTTGGCTTCATAGACATCATATCATTTGATCTTTTTGAATCAATACATCTCTTTTTGAGATTGATGCCTGAAATTTTTTATATTTCAATTTGATGAGTAAGCCTTTGGCTTCTTGGGCATCATACATTTTCATAAAGGTCACTTTCCCTTTTTCCTAGTCAACTATTAGTATGTGCGACGTCTTTTGCAACTCATTAGCTCTTTTCATTTTGAGATTTACATTTGTTGAGCTCTTTAAGCAAACAAAAAATAAAATAAAATAAAATAAAAGAGTAGGAAGATATATAGGCACAAGTTTGTGCAAGTTTCAAGATCAACAAAACCATTGACTAATCATTCATGACAAGTTTGAAGATCTATTTACAACAATCACATAGATGTCAAGAATTTTCCTACAATGATATGAGTGCATAAAGAATAAGCTATGCTCGTAAACGCACAAAGCCATAAGTACAAAAGTACAAGGAAAAACATGCTTGTGACAGTACATAAAAAGGGATAATTACACATAACCCACCTGTGGTTTGGGCGAAAATCACTTTGCCTACCAGTGGTTTGAAAAGTATCACTTAACCCACCTGAGGTCTGTTTCCGTCACTCTCCGTAACCCACCTTGGTCTCTGCCGTTACAAAAACACCTTTTAACCCCAAAACAGAACATAACGCAAATCAAAACCCCCAAAACTCAAACACTTTTCGAGAGAGACACCCAAGGTGCAATCAGGCTTGTTCTTCGCGGTTTGGAGTGTGTGGAGAGGGAGAAAGCACTTGTTTGCATCATCGAACCTGGGCAAGGTATGTGTGATGTTTTTTCATCTGCATTTGGGTCTGTTCCTGATTTAGGGTTTCAGATTTTGTTCAAGTGTGAACTTATTGTGTGAAAGTTAAATCCAGGAATCGTGTTATGTTGAGATGTCTTCATCAAGTGGTAATTTCTCGGGTTCATGTGGACATATGTGCAATGAGCAGACTTGTGTTTTGAGAACAAGTTTGAGTTTGCACAATTTTGGGAGGAGGTTCTTGGGTTGTAGCCGTTATAAGGTTGGTCCTAAGTGTCCTTTCTTTGTTTGGATTCATAACCCAACCTGTCCTCGTGGGAATGAAGCTGCACCTTTGGCTCTAGAGAAGATGTCTAGGCTTCAGACTGCTCTCCAACTTGCAAATGAGAGGGAAAGGACAGCTCTGGAAACGGCAGAAGAAGCTACGCAAATGGCAGAAAAGGCTCTTGAAGAGGAAGCCAAAGCCAAGGAGAGGGAGAGAAAGGCTCGAGCTGTCTGTCCAAAAGCTAAGGAAAAAGCCATTCTTGCTGAAGAGAAGCAAAGAATGTGGAAGTCTGCATGCATTTTGTCATGGATCTTTTTTGTTATTGTTATGTTGTTGTGTTTTGGCTCAATTGAGTTCTCTGGAGTGAAGAGACCTAGATTGTTGCCCCTGAAGTAGTTAATTGGTTAGTAGAGATAGTTATGGCAATGATGTTAATGAATTTGCATTGTAATAGCACTAGCCTACTGATGTAATGTTTTGATGTGTCAATGAATGAAGAATTGTCAATTCTTGAGTATTTTGTGCATATCCTAACAACCATTCAATGGAAGAAGTAATGGTCAATTATCAATTTGGCTGTGCATACCATAACAACCATTCCACAATAAAAACTTCCCATACACTCTATTAGAAAAATATACTTTGACACAATTTGTAGTAGCAATAAATAAACTTTCATATAATTTGGTTGTGCATACCATTCCACAATAAAAATAATATACTTGGACACAATTTGTGGTAGCAATAAATAAACTTCCATATAATCTAGTTTGGACAAATATTGTTCCATACAAACTGTAATATCACAACTTCCATATAACAACCTGGAGTGTATTGTACCTTAATTACAAAAAAGCACATTCCAAGGCCAGCAGTGATTGTTTTTTACACTAATTAGTAATTACAAAAAAGCACATTCCAAGGCCAGCAGTGACTGTTTTTTACACTAATTGATAATTACAAAAGGCCAACAGTGGTCTTCACAAAAAAAAAAAAACCAAAAAGGCCCACATGTTCCCACTAGCTTTACTCCCAATGCTGGCATGCGTACCCACTAACTTCATTCATTTCTTGCCTTTACTCTTTCCTCTTTCCACCCACTGGATTCATTTTTGGTGGCCTTTGTGCAGCAAGCTGTCCTCTAGTCCTCACACCACCAGTGCTCCCACTTGCATGTGAAGGCTACAAAATAAAAAATAGATCCACTTGTTAAAAAATATCCCAAGCTACACAACCATCCAGGACTAAGTTACCTGTGAAGAACTTGGTAAGGTATCCCAGGTCTCCCTAGGTGTGTGAAACTCTGTTTGTGAGGAAGAGAACCATCCTGCTCTCTTGTGAGATGGCCTAGGTTGATTTCCTTGCTGTGAGGATGAAGGCTGAGTGGCAGACATCATGTTGTAGGTCTGGGTAGGCTGCTGGGATGGTGGCTGAGGTGCAGATCTAGGTGCAGGCACCCCTTCCCTTGCCTGCAACAAAACCCAGTTTCAATACAGTGTGTATTGTAAGTTTAAAAACCCAGTTTTTTTATTTTTTTGTAGGTCTGTAAGTTCAATACAGTGTCTATTCAATACAGTGTTTTTTGCCATTTACTTACAGCTTTTTCTCTTTGAAGTCTCTGTCTCCTCTGCCATGGTGTCTCCCCAGTGATGCCAGCCTTGCACCCTCTTGAGTTATGCCCTTCCTTTTTGCATTTCCCACATCTTACAGGTCTGTTCTGTCTACTTGCTTTGTAAGGGTTCCTAGGCTCATCAGAAGCCCTCTTTCTTTGCTTGGGTGGTCTGCCTGGTGGTTTGTATATGTGAGGTGTCAGGGGAGCAGGCTGTCCAGTCTCAACCCATTCTGACTGGCCAGGCATGGGAGGAAGTACCTCCTTGTATATCTCCATGTAAGTTTCTTTGAAGTAGCATGGGTGGGTATAGTCTTCTGGTGTCTCAATGTTTGTATAAATGGCTGTTATGGCATGTTTGCAAGGAATGCCATTTAAATCCCAAGACCTACAGCTACATGTCTTCTTCACCAAATCAACTACATGCCTCTCATACTGACTGCCTACCTCATAAAGGAAACTACCAGCTGGGGTAGCACTAAATGCCTTACTTTCAACCTTCAATTTCTCCAACCTATCTTGTATGCTTGGACACAACTTTCCAGCATACTTCTGTATCCCTTCCCTTTTTGTGTAAAGTCTAGTCATAAGTCTAACCCTAATCCACTCCAACATTGCCAAGATAGGCTTGTCCCTAGACTTCAATATCATTGCATTAAAAGACTCACTCAAATTATTTACCAAACAATCTGTTAAGGCCCTAGGAGTGAAGTGTGACCTTGTCCACTGTGCAGGTGCAATGTTTGCAAGATACTCATATGCCTTTTCATCCAAATCCCTTATGTACTGCATGCATCTCTCAAACTCCCTTACTGTTGTGGCAGCAGCACACCTCCACAATGTATCCTTCAGCTCCAATCCCTTGTGATCAACTTTGAAATTGTTGTAGATGTGTTTCACACAGTATCTATGCTCCATGGTAAGGAATAGTGTCTCTATTGCAGGTATAAGCCCCTGTAAATAAGCAAGCAAACAAACAAACAAAACAAGTTAGTTCAGCAAACAAAGTCAACTATTCAAGTGTAACTGAACAATACAAAACTTGCATACCTTTTGCCTATCAGAAATGAAGACCAACTGAAGCTCCTCTGGCCTCCCTATATCATCAGCAAAAATTTCCAAAAACCATATCCAAGACTCCCTGGTTTCTTGTTCCACAACAGCCATGGCTACTGGAAAAATGTTGTCATTTGCATCCTTGGCAGTGGCAGATAAGATTTGCCCACCAAATCTGTGCTTTATGTGACAACCATCTAAACCTATAAATGGCCTGCATCCACCTAAAAATCCTACCTTCTAAGCATTGAACCTAACATACATCCTCTTAAATTTTGGCTGGGAAGTCTCCTCAGCCATTTCTGTCTGCAATATAACCCTACTCCCCTTGTCTACAGTGGTTATCATTTGTGCATAGTCCCTAAGGACACCATATTGCAGTTGCTCATCTCCATTTATCAAATCCTTTGCCTTTCTCTTTGACCTATACACTTGGTTTACACTTAGGTCAACAGATAAATTTTGCATCACATGGTTGTGTACACCATTCACCTCCCAATTTGGATTTTTGCTAAAATCCTCAATGAACCTCTTAGCAACATAAGCTGATGTTGCTTGGGTGTTTTTGAAAGACTTGGGACAAGTACAGTCATCAGTCAAGGTCTTAATTTGAAATGTTAGCTCTCCACTTATTTGAGATGCATAACATCTCCACCCACACCCATTCTTGCAGTGAACTGATATCTTGGTCTTCTCATTAAGCTTGAATTTGATGTCAATAGGTTTTTTGATTGCATACTCCCTCAAAGCAGCTCTGAACACCTTTGCGTTAGGGAACTTCATCTCCTTCTTCAGTACAACATTTCTCATGTCACTCTTAGCATTAAACTCTACTTGCTTAGGTACCTGCTCATCATCAGACCCATCCATGCTTACCAGGTCATCCTCAAGGGCTGGCTCAGCTCACTCAGGGTCTGTGTGGGGTGCATTGCTTGATTCTGGGTCTGTGTGGGGTGCATTGCTTGATTCTGGGGCTGTGTGGGGTGCATTGCTTGATTCTGGGGCTGTGTGGGGTGCATTGCTTGATTCTGAGGCTGTGTGGGGTGCATTGCTTGATTCTGGGTTTGTATTGGGAGCAGAACCTTGTGGAGCTGAGTTTTGAGCAGCAAATACATCATCACCAAAGCCATCCCCCTCTAGGCCTTCATTTAGCCAATCATCATCATCATCATCATCATCTCCTTCAACATTATGTTCTTCATCTCTTGCATCAATGTCAACATCCTCAACATCTTCTTCATCATCACTCTCATCATCATTCTCATCATCTTCATCATCATCACTATCCAATTCTATTTCAACCCTTGCTGCATCACCACTTACATCACCACCTGCATGACCACCTACACCATCTGCCACTCCCCCTGCATCACCACCTACACCACCTGCCATTCCCCCTGCCACTCCCCCTGCATCACCACCTACGCCACCATCTGCCACTCCCCCTGCATCAGGATACTCAACTGCCAATGGCTCCACATCTATGTCAGTATAGATTATGATTTTTTCAGCATACCATGCCTTATGAAGGTTAGTCATGTTTACGACATCTGTATCTGTTTCTATGTCTCTTAAATCATGCTGTAGATCACCATCAGGAATTAAATACTTATATCTACTGTGTTCCTTAGGAGCACCAACTAGATGGCATAAATCCCGAATTTCAAAGTAACTCAACTTGTCAGGGTCAATCTCTGTCAGTAAAGGTACAGACCCACCCACATATTGTATGGTTGGCTCCTCCACAAAACATCCCCCAACATGAATTTTAAGGTCAAATGTGACATCATCCATCTGCAATTAAAATAAGTATTTTGTTTACACACACTGACATGCAGAAAGTGAGAAGAAGCCAAAAGAGACAACAAGCCAACAAATTGACAACAACACATGGACAAAGGACCACATAAAGCACATGCAAAACCAGACTTCCAACAAATTCATAGGGACCACACTACCCACACTTCACAAACAAGTGCAATCATTGACAAATAAACTTGATTCCTTCAGGTATATGCATTATAGAAACAACAATAGCAAAATGCATATCCTAAGCGATTCTACACATAAATAGCAAAATGCTAATTTAACATACAAAAAAAAATTTACTGTGCAGATGAACAGCAAAACCTAACTACGTGGGTCGGTCACCATAAAAACATCAAGAACCCAAATGCAGATGAAAAAACATCACACATACCTTGCCCAGGTTCGATGATGCAAAACAAGTGCTTTCTCCCTCTCCACACGCTCCAAACCGTGAAGAACAAGCCTGATTGCAGCTTGGGTGTCTCTCTCGAAAAGTGTTTGAGTTTTGGGGGTTTTGATTCGCGTTATGTTCTGTTTTGGGGTTAAAATGTGTTTTTGTAACGGCAGAGACCGAGGTGGGTTACGGAGAGTGACGGAAACAGACCTCAGGTGGGTTAAGTGATACTTTTCAAACCACGGGTAGGCAAAGTGATTTTCGCCCAAACCACAGGTGGGTTATGTGTAATTATCCCACATAAAAATGTCAATCAAACTTTTTGGATTTTCTACTTTTTATGTGTTTTTGGATTTTTGACACAAAAACAAGTAAAGATTGACAAAAAAAATGTAAAAACATTCAAAGTAAATAGAAAACAAACAAAACATGCTATACAAATAGCCAACAAAGTAGTGTGTACTCTACAATAGAGAAATCAAATCAAGATAAAGAGGTAAAGCACAGATCACACATGAGATTCAAGGAATTGTACCAACACCAATGGTCTTATGGAGTGATTCGAATTGTGGACCATCAAGAGGCTTGGTGAAGATGTCCGCCTTTTGATTGTCTATATGTATGAATTCAAGACACATAACTTTATCTTCCACCAAATCCTGGATGAAGTGGTAACATATCTCTATGTGTTTTGACTTTGAATACTGAACCGGATTCTTAGAGAGATTTATAGCACTGGTGTTATCACAGAAAACACACATTGTATCTTGAGGAATCCCATAGTCATGAAGTAGCAATTTCATCCAAAGGAGTTGTATGCAACAACTTCCAATAGCTATGTACTCTGCTTCAGCTATAGAAAGAGACACGAAATTTTGTTTCTTGCTCATCCAAGAGACAAGATTGTTTCCAAGATAGAAGCAGCCATCTAAAGTACTCTTGCGATCATCCACACTTCCAGCTTAATCTGCATCTGAATAACCTATAAGGCAAGCATTAGAGTCCTTTGAGTACCATAAGCCACAATCCAGAGTAGACTTGCCTTATTCTTTTGTGTATTATAGTGGTTGTGACGTTATTCCCACTAATGGGACAAGTTGTTGATATGTAATTATTTATTCAGATCTCTATTCTTTTCTGGCCATTGGTCTTTGTAATTATTACTTAGAGCTCTGACTTACTCTAAAAGTATATTCAATGGAATTATTATGATAATTCTTGATGTTGGTATTGGATATGATCTATGTGGATTGGATTGTCAAAGGAAAGAAAAAAAAATTTATAGGTACTTTGAGATGTCTTTCTCATGCTTTGAACCCTTTAGGTTTTGGGCTGTGACAATTATGGTATCAAAGTTTAGGTTATGATTCTGTAGACTTTGACAATAGGAATTGATTTTGAGTTAAGTCAAAGCATTAGGGGTTTGATGAATTCTTTATTTTGTACCTTTATTCATGCTTCCACCTGCTATTCCTTTTTCCTTATCTATCTTTTCTATGTTAACCTTTTATGTTGCATTGTGATTTACTTGCCTGTTTCTTGGGTATAGGTATAAGTACCTTGGTACATTATGCCTCCTAAAAAGAAAGTACATAAAGTAAGGCATGTGGATGAGGTTATAGCTCCAGAGCATGGCCATAAGCAACACCAAGAGCGTAAGAGATCTGTCACTCCTGATGGTGGCGAGATTGATGAGGTGGCAATGGTAGAAAGGATTTATGCTAGGATTGCTAGAGCAGTCTAGGGTAGTGAGTGTAGGAGGGAGGGTTGAACTTTTGGGGAGTTCCATAGGCTTGACTCATTCTTTTGTGTATTATAGTAGTTGTGACTTTATTCCCACTAATGGGACAAACTGTTGATATGTAATTATTTATTTAGACCTCTATTCTTTTGTAGCCATTGGTCCTTGTAATTATTTCTTAGAGCTCTGACTTGCTCTGAGAATATATTCAATGGAATTATTGTGATAATTCTTGATGTTAGTATTGGATATAATTTATATGGATTGGATTGTCAAAGGAAAGAAAAAAAAAATTTACAAGTACTTTGAGATGTCTTTCTCATGCTTTGGACCCTTTGGGGTTTGGGATGTGACAATTATGACGCTCTTACCTATGGGGGTGGTTCATCTTCAAGTTAAAACACTTATTGGTTAGTACTTTATTTTAGCAACTGATCGCACTACATGGTGTGACTACTGTTTTTGATGTATTATTTGAAACTAATTGTATTATATTACACTTGAAAATTTATATTTGCTTTCTACAACTTATACATTAGGAGTGGTGATTTTAATTCATTAGTGTGGCTACTCTTAATGTATTGTTAGAAATGTTTCTTATAACATAGTTAATGTTTTTACTTTACGATTTTAATGTAGTATTGTTTTTATATTTGTGTAGATTTCTTATTGATGGCTTTAGGGAATTTACTTTTGGCATTACTTGAAGACATATGAGGACATCTTCTGTTGGTTCTAATTATATTATGCTACACTTTTTGTATTGTTATAAAACATCTTAAGTTATTGTATGTGTTGTCAACAATTATTGAATGGAAGGAGTTTGAATTGGATACCTATTTTATTTTTTACTTGTGGAATGTATGGATAGATTTTTTTTTTATAAATGTGTTATTCAAATGTGTGGTTTTAATAATGTAATAACGGGTTACAGGTTAATATTAAAGTCATGAAAAAAATAAAAACTGAAAATAAGTTTTAGCGACAAATTTTCCATCACAACTATAGCAACAAAAAATTGTTTTAGTGATAAAATATTTCGTTGTTAAATGTAGAAGAATTTTTTAAGAAATGGTTTTAGTGACAAATTATTTTTGTCACTGAATAGTGTTTTTAGCGAAGAAAACATTTAGAGATGAAACGTTTTCATCGCTAAAAGTTTTTTCTTTTTTATACAAATCAGACTTTTAGTGAAGAAATTTTTTGTCACAGGATTTTTTGTGATGGGGCTATAGTGATGAAATGAGTTTCGTCATTAATAAGTAGATTTTGTTGCTAAAGGTTCTTAGTGACGAAAAACTGGACTTTTAGTGACAAATTTTTTCGTCACTGAAAGTACATTTTGTTGTAGTTAACCAAATTAATTTATTAATTCAATTAACATGTAAACATGTGGTAGCACGAACAAATCACCAATTACCTGATATGTAGTAGAAATTAAATTGACACGGTGATTTGTTTACGAATGGGGAAAACCTACACGGCAAAAGCCCCATTGGGTGATTTTAAGGTCACCACTTCCGAAAATTCACTATTATCAAAACAAGTGGTTACAAGTAAAGGAATCCCAATACCTTATACTAACCTATAGTTAAACCCTTACCGCAATACCCAATTGGACTTGTTCTGTAGTAACAATCTATCCTTTTTCAATGCATGGCTCGCAATACATGACTAACCAATAGATACGCGGATCTCAGTACGCGACTTAATCACCAACTTGAGAAAGATGTTGGTTGCAAAGTTTTTTCAGTTCATCACACAATGGAGATCACAAAGCTCCTTGGTCACAAAACCTTAGAGTGTACAAACACAGCAGTTTCTTCAAGAGAAAGATGAACTAGGCTAAATTCTATCTCCGGTCACAATTTGCATGAACAAAACTTTTCTTCACACCTGCGCAACCTTTTACGGCCCTTAAAATAATCCTTATATATGTTTAAGATTGTGAGAAAAGAAAACCCAAACATATACACACATATTGGATGAAAAACAGCTCTTGAAAAACTAAATTCCATAAAACTCGATAGATAGGGTATCTATCGAGCTAGCTATCAAGCTTCAGGTTTCAATTGCTTTTTAAATCTCAATAGATGCTAGTTGTTGAGCTTTAAAATCCAACACATTTTCACTTGTTTCTTGGACAGATTTGCATGGCTTTAACACTTGAAGTTGAAACCTTATTCCTTGATGCATTAAACACATCCTAGATTTACCTAATTACAAGTAAAGTGCATTATGTCAAAAGATTAGCCAATTCTAAATTGACATATGTTCCTAACATCAAATCACATATATCCTAACAATCTTCCACATTGGCAATCCATGACAAAACCATAACAAACAAATGAACATATGAAAGAAGTCATGAATTATTCAGCTCATATTCACTTGTTGAATATAATAAAATCTATCCTAACACAAACTCTTGAAAAACTCTGCAAGAAGAGAGTTTATGGCAAGTAGACTTTGACAACCTGTATTTTTGAAACACTTTAAACAAAACTCATCAAGGTATCTTAGTGTGAAAACAAAAATATAAGATTGCATATATTATATAAGAAGCATATGCATAAAGGGAGAAAAGAAACAACACATGTAAAGATAGGTGAAAGAAAGTAATAACAACCTCAATATATATATATATATATATCAACATAAGTAAAAGGTGTGCTATCACTAAGTGGTCACAAGACCAATATACAAGAGATAATGTATCTAAAATAAAAGGAAAAGAAAAGATACAAAAATCTCATTACATCCCTCATATACACACTCCCCCTATCACAAAATCTCCTATACTAACCCTCCCCTTATGAGTATGACTACTTTCATCTCAAAACTACTCTCCCTTTTTGTCACAAGTGACAAAGGATAAGTACATCGAGTAGACATCTCATCATCATTAGGCGAGCTAGCACCATCATCCTCATCAGCATCCTCACTACCCGTGCCATCATCACTCTCATCCTTAAAGGCTGGTGGAGATGGAGAGGAAGCAACAGTGAAACCACCTATGATAGCTTGTCGTCTTGCGATATGACCGACATGGGTGTTCACTAGACACAACTCATCACTGAGAGTGTCAAGGTGAGCATCCATGCCCACAAGCTATGCCATGATGGCCTCAAGTGTCACCCCACTCTCAGAAGATAAAGGAGTAGAGGTGGATGAAGCGGTAGAAGCTAGAGGAGCTACCGTCTCTGTTTAGGGCTACCTCTGTCTAAGCTGTGCCCCGTTCCGTCTAATGATAGCAACGTCTATGGCACCCATCACATAAAAATGAGGAGACTTGGGATAGGAGACGGAAAAATGGCGAAGTACTCGGGTGATAGCCAAAGGAAAAATGAGCTTATCACGGGTCGCCGTATCCCTATAGATATCTATAATGGATAGAATAAAGTGAGAAGGGAAGTCGATAGAGATATCCTCTAAGAGGAACAATAAAAATCGAGCACGAGGCTCTGTAATGAAGTTATAGTAAGACAAATAATGAAGAACAAATGTCATCACCATATTAAGGAACCTCAGACCTTTTGCAAAGCCTGAGTAAGGAGTGTTTTGATGGTCACCCCAAGAAGAAGGTGTCTCATAGAAGCGAGACGAGAGTTCATCTTTGGCCACAGTCCGCAGACGATCGCAACCAGGGTAGTCAGGATGTGCTACCCTAGGAATTTGTAGTACCTCGGATATAATATCCGGAGTAACTACAATGCGCGTACCTTAAACATGAGAGAAGAAATGAGGTACAGAAGTATTGATTCTGTGCATATTGGAGCAAAACTCCTGTATAATCATAGAGGGACAAGTGACTGGGATGTCACAAAGTGACTCCCAACCCATACTATGAATGACAGTGGGTAGGTTAGTGTCGAAAAAGTCCGACAGAATGACGTAACATTCCAACTGAATGCCTCGTCTACAAAAGTTCTCCGAAAAAGTTCGTTCGGGTTTTATCATCATGGAACCATACAGAAGAAGGTGTAGGGTGAAAAGAAGAAGATGCCCCAGAATGCAGAGGGTTTTGAGATGGAGTAGATTTGCGTTTAGGTGCCATAGAGTAGACTAACACAAGAAAAAGAAAGAGAGAGAAAGAGACAATCAGAAAAGTACCAACAATAGCAATATATAAGAATATAAAGAAATTAAAGGTGTGTATGCATGAACATGTGACATACAAACTTAAAAATATCATGGGTTCAACCCAATCCAAACCTACTAGCACACAGCATTGCAACAAAGTAAACACATATCTAAATGCATGAAACATTGTTATAATGCAAATGTGATGCAATGCATGATGTTTTAAAACAATTTAAACATAACCCATCCCAAAAATTTCACAAAAACCTCAATAGTTTTGAAAAGTCCCAAAAAATTTCAAAAATCCCAAAAGTTTGGTAAAAAATCACGAAATGTATGATAAGATGATGAAAAGAAGATCATACCTATGAGTGAGAGGTGTTTGGGAAGGTGAGAAGTCTGAAAGGATCGAGAGAGATTAAGAAAAGTGAGGGAGAGATTGCGTAGATCCTTTATATAGAAACTTCATAAATCTCGACAAATTGAGATGTGTCGAGATTAAAAACATGTGTAATAGCTATCGAAGAGTTGTCTAGGATCCATTAAGAGCTGTCCATAGTAAAGGAATCTCGATGGATCGAGGAAGCTTTTGAAAAGCTATCGAGCAACTAGAAAGTATATCGATGGATCAAGTAGCTATCAAGAAGCTATCGAGAATGCAACAAAAAGCAACTGAAGGGTCACAATAGATAGCCTAGCTGTCAAGAGGTGTCTAGCAACGTCGAGATTGCTTAAAAACAATTTTTCAGGAAGAGAAAAACATAGATATGAATGCAATCAAGTATGCTATACAACTAATGATCCTAACAACATTTTAAGCTCTCAAAATTATCTCTCAATAAGAAAAATGTTAAGCACATAAATCCAAAACACACACACACACACACACACACACTCTAAACACGTATAACAAATTTTATATTTCAAAAAAAAAAATTAAGACAGTTTAGTGAGCATACATTTACACAAGTATTCCTTGTGATGGCCAAATCACATTGTACCTGCACATGCATCAAAAGTAGCAAAGAATATTGTGTGCTGTGTGTAAAAAAACATCTCAAGATTGCATAAATGTCTACATGTTATGATGATTTGAGATATGAGAAAATCATTTTAATTCACACACAATCATAACTATTTAATGGAGACTATCACCTTTGAGGTACATCCTATGACTCCCACATCTCCTAGAATACATGCTTGCAATCATGTATAAAGTATTTTGATTCTTTTTGCTTTTCATTTTTCTTTGCGTATTTTTCTTTTAAGAAAATCATGCATGGTCACATAAGAGATAGAAAAGAAATACCCAATGATCTTAAGCATTTGACATTTTACTTTTGCTATGTCCAAGCATACAAATGTCATTTTATGATTGGCAAGCAATAGTGGTGAGATGGCTATATATGCCTTTCTCTTAGGATTTTCTAGTCCTTCTTGTCAAAAAGAGTGATATGAGTGTTAAGCACAAGAGATTACTTAACCTTACTCATCACAAACATAAGCCACGAAGCTCCCTTACTTAGTTGTGCATAGAGATGCAATAGATGGTAAGATGCTCTTGACAAATACTATAATCATGGAGGAGTTTTTGCATCCATAGAAGTTAGGTGCAATAGCTACCAGTAGCGATGTACTCAGCTTTTGCAATAGATAAAGAAATGGAATTCTACTTTTTTTTCATCTTGGAGACAAGATTATTACCCACATAGAAACAACCCCCCAATGTACTCTTTCTATTATCAACATTCCCAGCCTAGTCAACAACAAAATACCTAGCTAAGACATCATTTGTGTCCTTGCTGTACCACACACCAAAGCTGGCAGTGGCTTTGACATACTTTATGATTCTTTTCAAAGCAATCATATGTGACTCTTTGGGATTAGCTTGATATCTAGCACACACTCCTACACTGTAACTAATGTCAAGTCTACTAGCAATAAGGTAAAGAAGACTACCTAGTATACTTCTATAAAGAGATGAATCAAAACTTTTTCTTAACAAGTTAATAGTGATTTTAACATTTAGGCTCATAGAGGTTCTAACAGAACTAGTAGATTCCAAACTAGATATTTTCACAAGATTTCTAGCATATTTAGATTGAGATAGGAATGTCCCTGACAAATTTGCAAGCCAAGGAAGTGAGTCAGCTCTCCAATCATGCTCATCTCGAACTCACTCTGCATGAGTTTTGAGAAACTATGAGCAAGTTCATCCTTAGTCAACCCAGAGATGATATCATCAACATAGACTTGAGCAACTATTAACTCGTTGTCTTCCCTTTTGATGAAGAGAGTTTGATTAATTTTTCCTCTTGTGAACCTATGTAACACTAAGTATTGTGTGAGCCGATCATACCAAGCTCTAGGGGCTTGCTTCAAACCATAAAGAGCCTTCTTGAGGTACAACACATGATCCAGAAAGTGTGGATCAATGAATCATTTTGGTTGAGCCATATAGACATCTTCTTTAAGGAACCCATTCAAGAAAGCAGTCTTTACATCCATTTGGTAAAGCTTGAACTTCAAGTGACATGCTAGGGCTAAGAGAACTCTGATGGACTCCTTACGGGCTACTGGAGCAAATGTCTCATCATAATCTACCCCTTCCATTTGAGAATATCCTTGAGCTACATGACAAGCCTTGTTGTAGATCACATTACCCTCATCATCAGTCTTATTGCGGAATATCCACTTTGTGCCGATGATATGCTCACCCTCCGATCTAGGTACTAGAGTATAGACATCATTCCTCTGAAACTAAAGTAGTTCATCATGCATAGCTTCAACCCAACTTTCATCCTGAAATGCTTCCTCAACTTTAGTGGGTTCAATCTGTGACAAATAACAAGAATAAGACACAAAGTCAGCAACACATTTATCAACTGTACATTTCCTTAGTGTAAGTTCATTCATGTTTCGCAAAGTTTTTATAACTCTTGGATGGTTACAATGCTTTTGTTTTAAGAGCTTTTGGTACATTGGTTTTATTATTTCAATTTCTATTCAATATTTTTTTTTGTACCTTTGCTTTGTAGCTCAGTGCTTTTAGTTAATGTTATGTATTTTCTTTAGTACTTCACTCTTGTACCCTTGTTGGATTTTATATCCTTGATACAATTACCTTGTGTTTTTGTATTGATTGAGTGTTGGACATGCAAATGATACTTTACATTAAGCTTATTAGCTTGCATGTCCGGATGTTCATTCCTTGTGTGAATGATCATTGCAATCACTATTTATAATGATTGTTCCTGTTTGGTCAAGTCATGCTTTAATGCTTTAATCTTCACTACTTGATCGTATTGTGCTTGCTCTATATGCATTTCAAGATTTCTGCTTACAATGATTGTCTTGTGTTGTTGTTTTCAGGAAATACTTGTTCGTATCGTTCAAGAGATTCGTAGTTTCTAGAGTTAGGTGTGAGTGAGTTTTGTCAATTGTTCCCAACTCACATGTTAAGTTTAGAGTCTGTTTTAGAGTTTTGTCACAGAATAGCCAAAGAGGGAGATTGTAAGGTTGAATTTATTCAATCATGTGTTAGCTTTATTCCATGCCAAATTTGCTTGTAATTTAGCATTTAGATACCCAGTATTTAGGTAAGAATTATGTAAGGGTAGTGTGTGAAAGAGTGTGAAGAAAAGTCAAGATATGTGTAATTCAAAGAAGTCTCGCGACTGGCAAGTTGCCAAAATGGCACACATGTGAAGCATGTAGGGGGAGCTGAAGGGTCACGATAGTTGGAGCACTACAGGACAAAACTTTCAGCCTGGCCAAATAGTTAGCTCGTGACTCGTTCTAGTCGTGAGGCTGAGTCGCTAGAATGCCCTATTTGGTTGAAACATGACTTTTCTCATTTCTCATACACCCTACTATAAATACCCTTATACCCATAAAATGTAGAGAGTTTCGAGAGAGAATTTTGAAAGAGAAACCCTAGAGAAAAACAAGATTGACTCATCCACAATCTTCATCCTTTGATTCTCCAAAATCCTCTACTTTCACCCTCTCCATTGACATATCCTTGAGAGGTACATTTAGCCAAATCCTTGTCCCACTATACCCATATTAGTAAGGAGGTATTTTCGTGCTTGGGAAGTAGTTCAGAAGGGACCAATTCATTTTGGTTGATGCAATGAGCTATTGCGAGATCTGATAAGTTAGAGAAGACAAGATTTGGCGTAACCCTATTGGAGCAATAAGCTTGGAGGGCTTAGGTGCATTGGGTAGATTAGGCTTGAAAGGTATTTTGTTATTCATGTATTCCAACTTTATTCTCTAGTGGATTCACTACAACATAATGTATTTTTAGTGACGAAAATTAGTGAGGAAATATTTTTTGTCACTAAAAATACAACTTTAGGGACGAAATATGAATTTCGTCACTAATAATGAAAAAAAATTATAACATTTAGCGATGAAAAATAAATTTCGTCACTATTGTGATCTGAAAAATGAGTGCCAGCAGAGGGAAACTTTGGCGCCAGCTTAATTAATCTATAGTGACGAAATATTTCGTCACTAAAAGTTGAAATTTTTAGTGATGAAATATTTCGTCACTGTAGGTATTGCTGTGGATAGTTTTAGTGACAAAAATACTTTCATCGCTATAAGTAAGAATTAGTGACTGTTAGGTTCTAAATGTTTAGAACAATTGGCAAATCGTAAACACAAACTTGTCTAGATATAGATCTTAGAGTCTATAGGTTTTATTAGACAATGCTCAATGTGATTCAAGTCAAGATTCAAGAACATACAAGCTGCAGGAAGAAGATTTCATATTCTGCCTGGTTCGATCGATCGAAGAACAGGCTCGACCGATCGAAAGTCGTATTTGCAAAATTTTAATTAAGCCCAAATAGCAGTTCAAGCCCATTTAGGATTAGGGTTTCTAATATACTTCTCCCAGTATATAAAGGAAACCCTAAGCATGTTTTTATGAGGCTTTTTAGAGAGAAAAGAGTGTGCCTCTTTTGTATTTAGGGTTTTGTTCCTAAAAAGCTCTCTTATGTCTTCTACCGGTATCATTCCTTGAAGAATCTCAAGATCCGATGTTGTAGAAGTTGCTGCCTTCTCTAGTCATCAAAGGTACTGATGATCTAAACATTCAAAGGTGGTCTTGGAGTCACAAACAGGAGAGTTTGTATTGCTAAACCTTTGAGTGAGGTCTCAAAGTCACAAACGGGGGTGTTTGTGTTTTGCAAAGGCTAAAGAAAGAAGGAGTCCATGGATTCGAAGCTTGCACGTGGTCGTGTCAGTATGTTCTACTGGTTGGTAGCAATAAGAAGTCGAGCGTGGGGGCTTGTAAGTCTTATTGTATGAACTTCGATTCTTTCTAGTGGATTTTCTTTTTACCTTGAGGATAGTTAGGTTAAATCCTCCCCAAGTTTTTTACCGATTTGGTTTTCCTGGGTGATCATATCATTGTCTTATTTATTTTCCGCTACTATGCATGATTTGATCTTTTGTTGTGATAACCTAGACTTGTTTAATTGGACTAAGTAACAACTTGGCTAATTACCTAGGTTTAATCAATTGTTTAAGGGGTCTAAAAACCAACAGTGGCAAAAAATAGTCGTCACTAAAAATAATAATAGTTTTGCACTTATATGTTTTTTGCGACGAAATCACATTTCGTCACTAAAAGTATATTTTAGTGACGAAATATGAATTTCGTCACTAAAACTAATAATAGTCTTTCACTTATATGTTTTTAGCGACGAAATCACATTTCGTCACTAAAAGTTTGCTTTAGTGACAAAATATGAATTTCGTATCTAAATTTTAACAAAGCTTGGGTTCTTTAGTGACGAAACTGACATTCGTCACTAAAAAACATAAAAAATGCCTTTTGCGACGACGAAATGAGCATTAGCGACGAAAATATTGCGTCGCTAAAGACCTCTATATAAATATCCTTTTAGTTCACATACCCCTCATTTCATTTCACTCCTAAATTTTGAACACCGGACACAAATAGCACAGTGTGTCTTCATCGTCACCTGAAGAAGCCAACCGGCAACGAAGCAAGTGCCACCAAAGCCAACCGGTGTCGAAGCCTTTCGACGCCGAAGCCAACCGTCACCGATAAGTGGACCGTCACCGAGAGAAGAAGAGATCCGTCGCCGTTAAGAGAAGAGATCCGTCACCATTAAGAGAAGAGATCCGTCGCCATTATAAGAAGAGAACCATCGCCGATAACCCAAAAAAAATCAACCGTCATCGATTTGGTCATTTCGTCGCCGATTTCAAATGATTCTGTCGCCGGCAAGCATTCCGTCGCCGAATTGAGAGCATTCTGTCACCAATGAGCATTCGTCGCCATTAAGAGAAGAGAAGCAAACCGTCATCGTTAAGAGAAGAGAACCGTCGCCGGTAACCCAAAAAAAACCCAACCGTTGCCGATTTCAGATCATTCCGTCGCCGATGAGCATTCCGTTGTCGATTTGAGAGCATTCCGTCACTAATGAGCATTCCGTCGCTGATTTGAGAGCATTCCATCGCTGATTTGAGCATATCTTCGCTGCTTATTGCACGTCACTCACTCTTTTTCTACTTATTTCTCCATCTCCATCTCCTTTTCCCATTTCTCTGCTTCATTGGTAAATACTGTGAATTTGTAATGTGAAAGGCTTTAATTTTAATGGGTTTTTCTTATTTGGGCTGTTGGGATTTTTTGTGGGAGTAATTATTCACATGCTTTATGCCCATTTTCTGTTTTGCTATTGAAGAAATGTTAGCTTGCTACTGCTTATACAGTGTTAAAGATGCTAAATTTATGGGTTTCTTTTAGTAGTTTGTTTGTTGCTTTTACTGCTACTTTTATGTGATTTTTGATGTGTTGGTTACCCCAACTGAGCAATCAGTTGGGATACATATTTGCCTTGATATTTGAAATTTATGCGTCTGCAATGTTTTTTTGTGCTCACCAACTGTTTGATCAATTAAATGCTGGAAAGGAAAAGAGAGAGATGAAATTTTGCCTTATATATGCTCTAGTTGGTTGCTCCCAAGAAAAGAAATACCAGTTACTCATTATATGGCTACTTGGTTTATACTCATTACATGGCTACTTGGTTTAAAACAAAGGTTGAGTTTCTATTTTTGGTATTGTTTCGTTTGTTTATTTTTATTTCAGTTTTTTTTTTTTTTCATTTAAATGCATTTAATGAGTAGCCAAACAGAGACTATTCGAATGGCTATGATCATCTTTATTTTTTTGTAAATAAGAATTCATTAGTAAATCGTGTTCGGCACTTGCTTCGGCGATATGCATGTTGAATTTTTTTTAATGTTTGAGCTGTACTGACTGATTTCTTCTTCTTTTTTTCATTTTACAGGAAATGCCTTTCTGATAGGAACCTTTTGTAAGTCAAATTAATGCTTAATACTTTAGGAAAGGACATAGTGACATAATTAAATTGTTTTTGGAGTTTATCTCTCTGCGCACTTTGTTGATATTATTAGTATTGTTGGCTATATGGGTTTGGTGAATAGGAGACCCATCAATTGAATTTTCTTTGCATATAGTTTGTAAAGGCTTTTTATTTTTAGTATTGGTGACAAGGTTTTTGGTTGAATGTGATGACAAGGTTAGTGATTGTTTGGGTTGCTGTGGGGGAATTGAAAGAGGTTTAGATCTGTGAAAGTTAAAGACTAAAGTTTAGCCAACAAATCAGACTTGTACTCTTAGCTTGATCATAGTAAGTAAACTCTGTTTAAATACCTATAAAACCCTATACTTGTAATGTTTGTGATTGATTTTGTGGTGGGTTGTTGTGTTGGAGCAAGCGGGTGACTTGCATGGTGTTATAAGATGGTTTAAATACATATTGAGAGTGTTTTTCAAATCTTGCAAATGTGAATGAATATTGTTGATTAGATGTGATGAATAGTATTTTATTTGGTTTCAATACTTGTAAGTATTATAGTTGTGATGTTTGTGATTGGTTTTGTGGTGAGTTGTTGTGTTGGAGCAAGTAGGTGGCTTGCATGTTGTTATAAGGTGGTTTAAATACATATTGGGAGTGTTTTTCAATTCTTGCAAATGTGAATGAATATTGTTAATTAGATATGATGAATATTACTTTATTCGATTTCAATACTTGTAAGCATTATGCATTCATGAATGTGATAGAAGCGCGAGCTAAGCAAGAAGAGGTCCAAAAGATTATTCTTAATTTTTTGAGTAAGGGTTATGATGACACTTATACCTATGTGGGTGGTTCATCTTCAAGTTAAATCACTTATTGGTTATTACTTTATCTTTAATTTAAAACGCTTCATTTTTTATGTATCATTTGAAACTAATTGTATTATATTACACTTGAAAATTTATAATGTAGTAGTGTTTTTATATTTGTCTAGAACTAATTGTCAACTAAATTGGCACATATAAACTTATGATCCAAGTTGGTTTGAACACATGTAGTGTAGAATTGTGACTCAGAAGGACAATAAGTGGTAGAAGTATCAACACATGGCATAATGCAAAGGACTTATAGAACCCACTAATATTGGGCTGCTGAGCACTTAACAAGTCAACAGAACAGGACACATATACTAGAATCTATTCAAAGTATATTCAACTAGAAGCAAGATGTAAAGGTCTACTTTTTACAAAATTTCACAGGACACATTCTTCATGCTTCCCTCACTCACCGCTATGACCTTTCAACCATGCAAAGTAAATAAAAAATCAGTGTTTACAAAACGTATTAAGATTCAAAACTTTTGTATTTGAAGAGATGCATTGTGCTTAATGAATTTGAGACTTGAGTACTACAATATATATGAGATCCCTAACAAGGAAAAGATTTACAATGAACCAATCTTACATATTCGTATGCTTTGACAGAGATTTAAGTTAGGGTCACAAAAGAAGCAAAAAGTTTCCTTCTAAAATTCCTTTGATATCTTACTCTATATACTTCCCATATATGTCTATATGTACATGCCCAAATGCTATGGTTTAGCAATATGCTACATTGATTTAGTTAGTTGAGTGGGCCAACTTAGAAGATAATATGGCCAATTGCAAAGCATTCATCAAAACATTTTTTTTTTGATAGGTGCATAGCATTTATCAAAACATGGGTTCCTTTGATGCTGTAGTTATCATATTAGTGCTCAAATACATTTCTATGATGTGATTGCTATTCCAAACCAACTCGACATTGAAGGACATAGCTCCACAAATCATGGCTGACCCCTGCTTCTATGTGCTGCAATGAACTGTAGGTTTTGGGAGCCAGAATTGACAATTAACTATGCAATATGCATATGATTTTTAATGCTTGTGACCTTTTGCCACCAGCCCTCTCTATGTATTATTACGCCAAAAATCGTGGCTCAGCCTTGCATGATATGTGATATGTATTACTAGGACATGAACATTACTTGGTCATAGCTCTATTGAATAAGATCCTATGGCATGATGTTTATATTTTGTTTGGGCATATTGTTTTGAGATAATGAAGGCTTTGAAACTAATTGCATTATATTACACTTGATGATTTTAATGTACTAGTGTTTTTATATTTGTGCAGATTCTTATTGGTGGCTTTAGAGGATTGACTTTTGGCATTATTTGAAGACATATGAGGATATCTTCCGCTGGCTCTAATTATATTATGCAACATTTTTTGTATTGTTATAAAACATCTTAAGTTATTGTATGTGTTGCAAACAATTATTGTATGGTAGGAGTTTGAATTAGATACTTGTTTTAATTTTAACTTGTGGAATGTATGGATCAATTTTTTATAAATGTGTTGCTGAAATAAATGTGTTAATCAAATGTGAGGTTTTAATAATGTAATGACAGGGTACAGGTTAATATCAATGCCATGAAAATAATAAAAACAGAAAATAAGTTTTAGTGATGAATTTTTTCTCACGTGACGAAATATTTCGTCACTAAATTTTCTAAGAAATGGTTTTAGTGACGAAAATTTTTGTCGCTATATGTGCTTGGATTTTCTTAAAAATAGTTTTAGTGACGAATTTTTTCGTCACTAAATATGATTTAATAAAATGGAATTGTTTTAGTGACGAAATATTTTCGTCACTAAATACTGTTTTAAGCGAGGAAAACATTTAGCGATGAAACGTTTTCGTCGCTAAAAGTTTTTTTCTTTTTTAAATAAATAGGACTTTTAGTGACGAAATTTTTCGTCGCCAGGACTTTTAGTGACGGGGCTGCACTGACGAAACGAATTTGGTCACTAAAAGTCCAATTTCGTCACTAAAGGTTCTTAGTGACCAAAAACTGGACTTTTAGTGACAAATTTTTTCATCACTAAAAATACATTTTGTTGTAGTGATTATTGACCGTTTGGAGGACGGCGGAGAGGTTTTTTGCCGAGTAATTCAGTTTCCTCTTTGATAACATATTGCCATGTTATCTTTGTGCTTATATTTTTCTTCCCTTTCTCTTTACCTTTTAATTACTACTGCGTTGGTTATTAATTATGGTTTAGAGTGTGTTACCGTTTCGGTTATAGCTTATATTTCATTTTCCACACATTTATTGTTTGATTATAAGCTTGTATTGGTAATCTTGTATTTGGGGGTTTAAATGTTCATTAGTGTTTTACATGCTATTTGGACTTTCACAGCCTCAGATAAACTTCCCTGTTAAACTTCCCATCATCATGTGCATATCGGTAGCGCCAATGAATTCTCACTCAACAGGTACTTCTTCCTTCCATAAGGATGGGTGGAAGGTAAAAGACTTTCCAATCAAAATCAATTCAATCAATGTAGATTAATAATATAAAAAACTTTCCAATCAAAATCAATTCAATCAATGCAGATTAATAATATAAAAAACTTTCCAATCAAAACCAATTCAATCAACGTGAGTGCACATGTTGCTAAAGGTGACATTAAAGATGTAAATTTAGCAATTGCTGCTGCTTGCAAGGCGTGTGATGAAGGACTACTAAGAGCTTTGCAGATAAATGGGAACTTCAGACGTTTTCAACTGAGGTATTCATGGTTCAATTTATTAGTTAAAAATAAAAAAAGATTATTTCATAAATAAATATGGCGAAAGATGACCACATATTTAAGTCCAATTTGTCACTTTTAATTTGGCCTAAAAAGAAAATCTTACTATCTAATATCTACAAACTATTGGATTGAATTTGTTTTTCAATTCTAAATAATATATAGGAAAGACAAAGGGTACTTTTGCACTTTGGTGATTTGATTGAAGTACACAATGATGAACTTGCTGTGGTTGAAACTTAGGACAATAGGAAGCCAAATGAATAGACTACTAAAATTGAAGTTCCAATTGTGGCACTTCTATTGCAATACGATGTTGTTATATCTATTGATATAGTTCATCTTTTGCTTCACAGATTTTGAGTATTCCTTAATGCTATGTTTTTGTGAGATTTTTAGGATTTTTAGGAAACTTTCATGGTGGATGGAGAAAATTCATGGTCTCATACAGTGTATATTTTTTATTTATAAGCATTCAATATAAGTATTTGCAAGCATAAGATTAAAAAAAAAAAATGGTCTCCATCGTTAGTTGAAGTCATTTTTTACTGGAGTTAAGTGCGAGAATGTCATAAGAGTATTAATAAATTGGTGGAAGAGTATTGATACATTGGTGGATTTGATAATTTATACTGAAAAACAATTAAACTTGTATTAAAATTTGGATGGCATTTATGAAAGTTCAAAAACGTGTAAAAACACCTTTGAACGTTTAGACCCCCAAATTACAACTTAATCAATTCAAGCAATATGTCAAACAACTAGTGTGCGGAAACTTAACATATGCTATCATACGAAATTGATTAAATACTATCTAAGCCATAACAGAATAAAATCCACAGCAGATAATAAAAAGGCAAAGATAGAGAGGAAGGAAGATGCAAACACAAAGACAACACGCGATGTGTTATCGAAGAGGAAACCGAAGCCCTCGGCGAAAAACCTCTCCGCCGCCCTCCAAGCGGTCAATAATCCACTAGAAAATGTAGTTGGGATACATGAACAGCAATAGACCCTCCAAGCCTAATCTACCCGATGTACCTAAGCCCTCCAAGCTTCTTGCTCCAACGAGGTTGCGCCGAACCTTTTTCTTTTCTAGCTTACCGGATTCCGCTACTAGACCATAGCATCCGCCATCCTTGGCATCTTCCAATGCTTCCCAAAACTCCAAAAACACTCAACACTCTAAATGGGTGTGGGTAGTGTTTGGATAGAAATCTCCTCTCAATAGGTATGACAATGAGAGAGGGAATGAGAAGAGACTACAAGCTCTCTCTAATTGGGTGGGTGTTTTGAAGAAACCTCTCTTAGGGTTTTTCTCTCTGAATAGCCACACATATGTTGTGGGAATAAGGGGTATTTATACTGGTGTGTGAATGGAATACGAAGAGTCAGTTTTTCCAAAAACAGGGCTGGCTGGCGACTTGACCTCGCGACTTGACTGAGTCGCGAGTTCAAGTCGCGAGCTAACTTAATGGCCAGTCTGGATTTTTGTCGTGTAGTGCTCCAGGTGGCGTGACTGTTCAGCTCCCCTGCATGCTCTGCACGTGAGCAACTTTTGGCGGCTTGCAAGCCGCGAGCCACCCGCGAGTCCTAGCCGCGAGTCTCTGCTTCACTGCACTGTCTTGAGCATTTCTTCACACTCTCTCACACACTACCCTTACATGATTCCCACCTAAATACAAGGTTTCTAAGTGCTGTATTACAAGCAAATTTGTCATGGAATAAAGCCAACACATGGTTGATTAAATTCAACCTTACAATTTTGTTAGTGCTTGACGTTAGCTTTCTATTTTCCAGTTGTTATGAAATGAATAAATTCACAACAGCGCCCTCAAACCCTACCCCCCCCCCCCCCTTCTCCTTCTTTTATACATAGATTATTAGACTATGACTATGAAAATGCAATTGAAATATGTATAATGGTTTGATTTTGATAATTTAAGCTGAAAAACGGCTGCTGGACACATACTTATGTTAACCTTTCTGTTATGCATTTGGTTGGCTATGGGAATGGTGAAGAACTACAAAGTCGTTGGTTCTAGCATTAAAACAATAAATCTGAATTTCCTCCATTAGCTATTAAATATTTGTATTTTTTCTTTAACTCTCTAATGCATTGCACACATTAGCAACTAGTGACTCAAAAAATGTGGTAGCTACTTGTCTTACCAAGGGCAAAGGACAATGCACAACAAATTGGATAATTATTCAATGATAGCTACTAGAGAACAATAATCACTAACAAATATATATATATATATATATATATATATTCTGGAAGAAAAAATATGGCACCCCCAATTTATTGCGGTCATCTGCATAGTAAGGAATGACTATTTTTTTATGGTCATGGATATGAGCTACATATTATTGATCAAATGCCTTAGAACCAACCAAAAAAAAAAAAAAAACCACACAGACATAGAGTAGCACTTTTTTGCAGCTAAGCTTGCAATTTTATTCCAGTCATTTGCATTGCAAGCATATGCCATTTATTGGTCAAATACCTTAGTACCCTCATTCATGGAGACCCTAACAGTTGCTTGAGACATGAAAGGAAGGACAATCTGTAGATACAAATTGCAATGTCAAAATCATAATGACTTGTTTAAAGAGCTGAATAATCAAAAGGAACAGAGATGTAAAAAGAAAGACAACCTCAATAACATAGACAGGAGCTTGAGTTCCATTCAGCATTGACTACTGCAAATCAATAATTAAGACCGGAAAGACAGAAATATGTTCCCAGGTTTGCTCCTTGCGTTTTTCCACTTGCCTTGTGAAATTAAGTGGCATCATTTTTAACTTCAATTCACGAAGGGTCTTGAGATGGATCAACCCGGAGGGGACCTTCAATTTCTTGCAAGATCGGAACTCCAACTTCTTGAGGGTCGGCATTGCTTGTTCCTCCACATGCCATTCTTCCAATTCCTGAAGCATTATGAATTTCAGAACTTGAAGCTGAGGGAAGCCTCCCTTAGAGCAAAACATGCTTTTCCCAGTATAAGAAGCAGAGTAGAAAGTAAGGCACTCAAGTTTGTGAAGCTTCTCTAACTGTGGCATTGGATCATCTGAAAGGCCAGAGGCTGATAAAGTAAGATCAGTCAGGCTTTGGGGGAGTGCAGTAGTGTTTATGATGGTGGATGGATCATTCAATTTTCCAAACAGAGATAGGGATGAGAGATATTTGAGGCCTGACAAGTGATCTACATAGAGATCTTGAGGTTGACTGATTTCATTGATTGATTTTAACGTCAATTCTTGAAGTTTCTTTAGTTCCACAAGACTATCTGCCAATGCTTTTTGCTGTGACTACTCCAACTGGAACGCCAGATCTAATATCTGAAGGTTTGTCATCATATTGAAGGCATCCTTCAGAGGATTGTCTTCATCTACAAATCCACTTCGCAAAATTTGAAGATTTTGCAGAAATTTCCTATTGGGTTGATGATATTTCTTTTCAGGTTGATGATCAATTTTGCTCCGACAAAAATCGCTCAAATACAGGTTTTGAAGTTTCTGCAGTTTCCATATTGAACTAGGGAGTATGCGAATATAAGTATGCTTCACAACCAATATTTCAAGGTTCACTAAGTTGCCAATTGATTCCGGGAGACTCTCAAGGTAAGTCCACCTTAACCCCAGATACGTTAATTGTTTTAATTTTCTAGATCAACTGAGGTTTGAACGCTTGTTCTAGATCAAGCACCTTCAACTGTAAGAGGTGCCCTCTTGAAATGCCTTTCTTAAGGTAGTTACCAATTTCTTCTCCAGATTTATCTCCTTCTCTAGTATCAAAACAGACCATGGACTGGGGATTTTTGGAGCTTTGTGATATATTCGGTGAATAATTGCTACCACCAAAGCCTTGACAAGATCTGACATCATTTTCATAAAAATAAATTATTACTTGCTCATTTAAGCAAGAACTTGGATACTCTCGCAACCAGATTTCTCTGAGAGTACAAGGTAAGACACATGTCCTAGCATTCCCGTTCATCTTTCTCTCCAGTATCTGTAACAAGTTATGGCTTATCAACTCTAACAAATAATTCTCTGCAAAAGATTTAAGAGGCTTATTATCACTCACTTCTACGAGCCCTTCTGCAACCCACAAAGCTGCTAATCTTCTTGAAGAAATTTCTGTGTCTTTCGGAAATTTCACAAAGTAAGAAAGACATTGACTTAAATACGGATGCAAGTCTTTTTTGTTTTTTTCCAAATTTTCTGAACATGGTCTTTGGTAAGGATTGACATGCTCAAGCACCCTTGACAAGTCATCAGTGGTCACTTCTTTCCCGGACAATAGATAGCCATGATTTAAGATGGAAAGTGGCAAGCCCCCACATCTTCTTACAACTTTTTTGACAAGATTTTTCAATTCTGAAGAGGTTTCATGATTAGGATGAGAAGGTTCATCCATACAGTGCACCATCTGCCCAAACAAAGCCCGGCTCTCACCATTAGTTCGTAGTCTAATATGGTACGGTTTGCAACTTGTGCCAGCATGTGAAGCTACACTCTTGTCCCGTGTGGTGAGCAAAATTCTGCTCCCTTTTCCGTTATCTAGGAATGCTTCTTTTAGAGTATCCCAGGTTTCCTTGTTGGGACTTTTGTCAAGAACTAGAAGGTACTTCCTAGTTTTCAAAAAATCATTCACCACCTTGTAAGAGTAATCTTTTTCCTTCTCTTTCTCATTAGCTGGCAGCACCTCTTTTCCTAATTTTTTCAAGAGTTCGGTCTTATCATCTGTTATATCTGGTAGAGATACCCAGTATCTGTGAACGAAATGCTTCTGAATAGCTCTATTATTAAACACCATCTTGGCGAGAGTTGTCTTACCGATGCCCTCCATCCCCACAATGGAAAGAGTGGAGAAATTCTCAAAACTGTTGGTGATGCCCTTCATCCCCACACTGGTGAGAGTGGAGAAATTCTCAGCACTGTTGGTGGTTAGTTGTGAGACAATTTCATGTATGTCTTCTTCCAAGCTGACCACCCAGTTTGTCTTCCTCATTAGTTCAATGTGAAATATCTTTATGCTTATGGCAAGCAAATCGAGAGCTTTCTTCAATCTTGCAGTTTCCGGCAGAGAACTTTAGCCAAGGATCTGTCTCCTTTTGGCTTTTGCTGCTTTGTGGTTGGGAGGAAGACAAAGACCAAATTGCATCTTTAACAATGATTTTCATTTGATCCTTCCAAGCCATTCTTGAATTTTCCATGCCTTCAAACTGGGTTTGCATCTTTGAGAAGTTCGTGCACTTTTTTCGAAATAGTCTGGTAGCTCATTGAGTCGAAAAGCTACCTTGGGTTGTTCTTGACTTAGCTGCTTGTGAAACTTGTCTAGAACTTCTAAAATTTCCTTGTCATCGATTTTGGCCTGAGTTTTCTGATGTGGGGTCCGATCAACAGATTTTGATGGAACTCTTCGGATAAAGGTGAAATCAAGCTCATACTTCTTTGAAAAGAGGAACCAGAGCAGTCTTTCGATCTTCTCAAAGCTTTTCGGGAGATCCTTTGCCATCATCCAATTACCTAATGTTGTAGTTTTGCGGTCGATCTGCTGTTGTAGTTTGCAGATGACCTCCTCTGCTTCTTTCACCCAGGCCTTTTCTGTTTCGCTTTCCAATGTATGCCTTTCCAAATCTCGCAGGAAAGCACTCAGTAGATGCAGTGGTAACTGGATTGAGTACTTTATTTCCTTTTGTGTTTCCGGCACTAAATTTGGATTAATATTATCCATCAGGCTTTTGAATTTCTTTTCAATAAAGACAGTTTCTTTTGCTCGTTTATAAATGGAAGATTTATCCTCCTCTATTGGTCTGTCTTTCAGGCTTCTAACAATTGACCTTGACTGCTCTACTGATTTGCAGATTTTTGTCTTCTTCCAAAGTTGGTCATTTATCAGAGAATTGCACGAACCCAAGTCAGCCTTGAGGTCATAAATTTTTTTGAAACCAGTAAAACCAGAGTAAAACAATTCCAGAAAATATTTTATTTCATGTAGTCTCCGATAGGATTCACTGCAATCCTTTACCGTGCCAACCAGGGTTTTGGTTGCCTCAAACCAGCCTCTCTCGGCATCAGATAGTTGTACAGTGGCTCCTGGTTTTAGTTGAGAATCCCTAAGTTGATTGGGTTTCTCATCTATTTTTTTTGCTGATTCTGCAACCTCTTCTATATCTTTCATGATAGCTTCCAAGATCTTGAAATCCCGTTGAACCTGCTCAAAAATGTCCTTCACCTGTCCAAGCCATCTGATAATGAGGTACACAGGCACAATGACTATGAGGATAAAAGCAAGAAAACGCATTGAAATTACAATTGAAATTGAGAAGGCCATGGGTGCTCTCTTTTGTTGGTATGTGAAGAAAAGCTATGCGGAACTCATTGGAGTTGAACAGTTGGTTTAATGTAAAAAGAAAAAAGACCTCTACATGGTTCAAAAGTGATCTGTGAAGCAAGTAGTACTTAAAACAAAGCTATTATCCAATTTACAGACTTGGCTTCAAGCCTTCAATAAAAAGAAATCGGCCATTGAGTGGTTTGAAAGCATCATTAATTACTAAATGAAGAAGAAAAGAATCTAAACCCTCGATAGTAAACTACTAGAGCTAATTAAGACCCCCAATTTTTAAATTATGGCTCAATTGCTTTTAATCTACTCTACTAGATGCAGATTTAGAGTAATCAATGCACAATTAAAGTTATTAAACCGGACTACTTCCTAATGCATGGACATACATAATAAGTAATTACATAAAAGCACAAGGAGTAAGGGAAGAATGATGCAAATACAAGATAACACGATGATGTGTAATCGAAGAGGAAAACTAAAATACTCAACGTAAAAACCTCTCCGCGACCGTCCAAGTCAAATCAATCCACTAATGAATAAGCTAGAGTACAAGCATTACAAAATAGACTCTCCAAGCCTAATCTACCCTCTATACATAGACCCTTCAAGTCCCAGATACCAATGGGCTTCACCGAGCCTTGTCTTCACTAGCTTTCTAGATCCCATAATTAACACCAATTGCTTACAACATATAAAATGGCATGTCCCAATGCTTCCCAAGAGCTCTAAAACAACTCACAACACTTAGAATGGGTGCGGTATATGTTTAGGCTAAGACCCTCTCAATGGATATGGAATTAGAGAGGGAAGAGTATGATGAAAATTAAGATAAACGTGTAAAGAGTGTAGGTAAGTGTTGACGCCTAGCCTCGAAAATACGGGGCAGAAAAACCGATGCCGCCATAGTCATGGGCCTTCGTTCGACCACCCATCGTGGCGACAGCTCCCGCACGCGTGGGGCCCATTAGAGGCCCCTCTTGATGATGGTGTTGTTCACACGGAGCTTTGGGTGCTCTCTCCCTCGGTGGAGGAAAGTAGGTCTACCTTCAACATTATGGCGGGAATCTGGGCCAAATTATAGGTGGTTACCAAAGGTAAGTGGAGTCACCACCAATCATTGGGTTTTTCTAAGGTATGATTGGTCACTTTGTTTCTTGTTGATTTTATTACCAATCTTAGGTTAAGAAAAAGGGCATATTTCCTGATCTAATGTGGATGGCCAAAAATCTTGATTCTTAGGTCCGGAAGTTTGGTTAGGTGTGGAGAAGGTGCTAGGCACCCCAAAATGTCTGTCCAAAAACAGTCCTTTGTTTTGATAAACCTTAATTTTTGGAAATTGGCAGTAAAAACATGATTTTGGCATTGAGATTCGGGCCTTTGCATGCATGGGGGCTTTCAAGTTTGGCATTTGAAGGGGCGTGGTCCCAATCTATGCTTTCCTAAGGCATTCAAACAAAGTGCCAGATTTCCACGGTGAAAATCCAGCAACATGTCACCTTACTTTCGTAGCGAAAATTATGCATCACTTGCCTTAGGTGACACAAACTATGACAATCACATCAAAAGGGGTGAGCAAGTATATATATATACATCCCGTACAATGCAAGCACACAGAGTAGGAAAGTAAATGTCTACATCCCTAAAGTATGGCCCAAAATGTAAGTGCAGGAAAATAAATAGGGGTCGCCGAACTGTAGAGATGACGACGAATGGTACATGATGTGATATACCTAATACAACCCATCTAAGAGAGAAAGGGAGGAGGAAAGAAGGGGTTGAAAAGAGTACATAACCAAAGGGAAAGGCTAAACTCCTAAATTTACTTAACATTGCTGTTGTGCTCAACCACATGCTTATATCTGTGCCATTTTTGCTTGTGCTTAGGAGACTATGCCCTAGCTCTAAGCATCCCTGCTCCATGTGTGTACATGCAAAAGGCAAATACAAGAAACCAGCAAACAAGCAAAGGAAGGGAAAGATGCAAAGTGCATATGAATGAGGCATAAAGCAGATAAGCATGATAGACATAGCAAACATAGCATGTGGCAGGAGATAAGACAAGCAGGATACACAAACAAATGAGAAAGCAAGAAGACAATCAGGCGAACGTGCAAGAATGCAAACAAAAGGTGGTGTCCGCAAGGGACAAATGTAGGTTTGGATCGAATGTCCATAGCTTCATTGTGTTGAAGCATGGGCAACAAACTAGTAGGCAAGACTCATGCATGGACATGTAAGCAAGTGTGTAAAGATGCATATAAAGCCAACAAATCACATAAACAAGCATGGTAAGCATATCATCACATAGAACGGAAAAAGGGAAAGGTATGCATGAAGCAACCGACATCATAGAGGGTGTTAAACCCAAGTGGTTACACCCAAACAAGGCCTTATGGGTGTCGGATGTAACCAAACAAGATCAAGCCCGCGGAGGATGTTAAACGTGGCAAAGCCTAGAACAAGAGAGCCTAGACATGCAAAATGGGGATGATCCAAACCCTTTGATATGGGCCTCAGTGGACGGTGACAAAGACCATAGGGTATAGATTGGGTCCTAACCATTAGGCCAAAACATAAGAAAAAAAGGCAAAGTGACAAAAGGGCTACAATAGCACACTGCATAACAAACATAGCTTAGGTCTAGGCACACGAACATGGCATAGATCACACAAGCACATGGAAAATAGCATAAAGCATGTAGAGAGCATAGATCCAAGCACACAAGCATGTGGAAACATAGTTCTAGACACATAGGCATGTAAACATGTAGAAACTTAGCACATAGACATGGTAGAACATGAATCCAAACATATAGACATGTAAAGATGTAGATCAAATCATGAAATAGGGCATAAGGCATAAAACAAAGAGACTTAAGCTAGAAACACAAATAAAGCAAGAAACATGCTAAAGAAACCAATAAATCATGTTATTCAAGTAAAAATAGCAAGACAAATACTAGAAAAAGATTTAGAACGTTAGGGCAGTGGATGATAGCTAGAAAAGCTACAAACACCCCTAAACCCCAAATCCAAAGTGTAGAACCAAGGAAAGAAAGATTGGATATGAGGACAATACATTGTGTTTTTGGTGAAGGGAGAAGAATCAAAAAGCTTGGATGTGTTTTTTGGGTGTTTTTTTCTTTGTTTTTTGAGTTTGGAAGAGAGAAAAACATGTATAAAAATACATGCTAGAGAGAAAAACTCAGAAAATGTGGTCTACCTTCGGTCTGAAGGGTGCTTTGGGCTATTTATAGCCATGGCACGTGCTTCGAGGCGATGGCCCTTGTAGGGCTGCTGGCTTCAAAAGGCCTGAAATTGGGTTGATCTTGACACCCTTGGAAAGATCTTGTCTTCCTATTTCCGAAAAGGTATGGATCCTGAAAATCTAACAATCGAATCAAAAGTTATGGCTCTCGGAAGTCAGTGGTGCATTAATCGGTACGTCATCCTAGTTTTCTTGATATCTCAACCATTCTAATTCCGATTTTGACCCATGAATAGTAGTTGGAATGAGAATTTGATAATATTTGCAATGGCATTGGTTTCAACCAATTCTGACAACTAGATCAAAATTAGGGTATTTGGGCCCACCCATGATCGACTTCGGGTCAAACTTGGTCAAAGTTGTTAAAAATCTCCAAAAAGCTCGGGTTTGATGTAAAACTATGAAAATGTTGTTTCTTGAAGTTTTTGACCTCATTTAACCTTAGGTCAAACCTGGGGTTGACTAGGGCCAATTTGGCCATTTTAGTTGAAAAAGGCACTTTAGTGCGTCGATGTCCGAACGGGTCGTGCCACATCGCTCTGGATGTTCTTGTGGCCCCATGGAGAAAAAAAATAACATTTTTGAGTTTTTCGAGGTTTGGCACACAAATTGAGGGCGGACAAAATATGGTATCAACAACTACCCCTTCTTTATCGAATATCTCGAGTGCAACGAGAGGTGTCGGATAAAGAACGTAATTTCAAATTTTGTTGCCCCCCAGATTGGCGTGCAGAGACTATTCATGGATTGATACTGAACTTTATTTGACTGTACCAGTTTGCTGCAGCTGCTATTGAAATATTTTCTGAGCATATCTCTAAACTCTAGGATAGGAGAAAGGAGAGCATTTTATTTTTATTTTTTTGACTAGGTCAACGTTGACCTGGTCAATGCTACCCAGCAGCCCTTATAGGACCGCTAGGCCTACCTATTGGCCCTACAAGGTGCGTCGGGCAGCCCAGGGCCTACAAATGTCCTATTTGGCTCTTTTTTCGCTCATTTCATCCTCATTTCTCACTTTTCTTTCACTTCTCACTCCTACAAAAAATCTCTAGAGCAATCTCAAGCTTAGGGAGTCCATCTTTTAGTCTTAGTCAACTATTTCAGTCTTCTTTGCATTTAAGGTCAGAGTCTATTTATTTTTTTTTTTTCCTACAAAATGCTAGTAGCACTACTATTAGAGATGCATGCTAATGCTTATTTTATTTTTGGGGTTTTTATAAGCATATATTTTTTGCCATTATTTATGCCATGCTATCTTAGGAAAATATGCATATATTTTTGCTTTTGATATATGAGTGCAAACATGTGGAAATTTAAATGTTGAAAATAAAATGCGGGACATGGGCAAGGGGACTTACCTGGTGGTTGAGAATAGTGCAATGGTGAGACGTACGTCGTGGCTACTAGTTAGTCTCAAAATAGGATAAGACAAAGAGAATTGTGTGATGGTAAGGTGAATGGCGCAGTCGCTAGTTAATCTCAAGATGGAATGTGCGCATACAGCGTGGCCGCTATTTAGCCCACTGTAGATTAGGGACTTAAAATCTTTTTAGTGATTTGATAGTTGTGTAATGGTGAGGCGTATGGCGTAGCCGCTAGTTAACCTCAAGACAGAATGTGAGCATACGGCATGGCCGCTAGTTAACCCACTGTAGATTAAGAACTCGAAAACCCTTCTTGGTGACTTGGTATGACGTGGTTTTAGGACCTGACAAGCCAGGAGTTCATTTTGGCAGAGAGGACCTTCCACCAGGTTTTGCCGATCTGTGGAGTACCTAGAGATCCGCCTCCTCACAGCTTGTCATGCAATACCATTGTCTTGGGCAACCTAGCTTATGGAATGAGTTCCTTTGATGCCTGTGTGGATACCAGTAGAGATTATGCTACTTGGTTCGCAGAGTCTTCTGCGGGGCCTATCGTTGGAGATGTCCCTATGAGTGGAGGTAAGGTGTTGGGAGGCATTATCCGCGCTGAAGTGGCCTCCAAGGTAGAGTGGAGAGCATGTGTAGAGGCTCAGCAGGCCAAAGTGACAGAGGTTAAGGCCACTCTTGCCACTAAGGAGGTACATACGTAGGAGAAGACTACTCGGGCATTAGCTCGGGAGAAGGAGCTTTGGTAGAGAGATAGGGAGGTTCGAGCTACCATGGTAGAGAGAGCAGAGTTAGCTTCAGAGTGAGCTAGCCATACTTCATGGCTATGCCATGCTCTTGGCTGGAGAGTTACGAGTGTCTTGTATTCCTATTCCGCCTTCTCCTCAAATGCTAGGCCGGGGGCCCATCATTCCTCCGTTCAAGCCCGAATATATGCCAGTTCCTCTAGGCCCACCGAGCGGTTGGGGTTCTTTCGCACAAGCTTAGGGGCCTTCCCAAGACCAAAGGTACGCTCCTGACACTTTAGGTAGTGTGGGTCCTTCCATCGACCCTTTTGCAGGCGATGATGACAATGATAATGATGATATGGACCATTTTATTAAGGGTGATGATTCTTCGTAGAGTTAGCCATTTGTTGTAGCATGATGTAACCCCTACGTGGGCCTATATTTTTTCATGTATCTTTTAGGCATTGCCCTATGATGTATGTATATTATTCATTGCCTCTTGATAGGCCTGGACATGTGTGTATTATAGTGCCCCACACTGGGCCTTGATGTATGATATTATCTCTTTGCTTCATGGTGTGTGTATGGAACAATGCCTATTTTTAGGACTTACATGTATAATTATGCATAGTTCTAGGAATTGCCTTTAAAAGGGCTGCTGATGTGTGTCAAAAACAATGCCTCTAATTAGGACTTGTATGTATAACTCTGTAAAGGTTGAAATTTTATCAACCATCTTTTTGGCTTTATTCTGCGCCAAATTTGCTTGTATTTTAGCAATTAGTGACCCTGTATTTAGGTGGGAATCATGTAAGGGTAGTGCATGAGAGAGTGTGAAGAAATGCTCAAGATTGTGCAAAGAAGCAGGGACTCACGATTGGATCTCGTGGGTGACTCACAGCTTGCAAGCTGTCAGAAGTTGCACACGTGCCAAGCATGCCATAAGTTGAAGCATCATGCCATCTGTTGACACCCTATTTTGCAACCCGTATTTAACCTCACATGAAGGGTAATTTCACATTGGAAATATGCATCTTGATTCGGGTCATTAGATCTTTAATCTCATTTCACCAAAATAATCTTGATGTTGTAACGATCAAATCGACTGGTCATGAGCCCTAATCGGACCATTAGATTGAAAGTTATCATCAAATCAAGTTTTAATGGTTGAGATACACTATCACAAATTGAGTCCGACTATATGGGATTATGAACAATTGATTTCAATTGGTTATAATTATAATCAATTTGAGATCGATGATGTGTCATAATTTGGTTGGTTAGGACTACATTTTATGGTAAGGTTGCACACACCTAATTAACTAGATAGTTAAACATTAATTATTCAATGAGTAATTTGTTCAATTATCTTTTAATTAGAGTAAATTTAGAGCCAATTAAGTCTGAAATGGGAGTGATTGGAGCCATTTAATGTTAATTGGGAGCTAATTTGGAGACCTATTAATGTTAATTGTGCTGAAACCATTTTCTAACAAATGACCTCTGCTTACCATTTCATTGATATCTCTCAGAATATTTTGAATCTGTGAACGAGGTTATTTTTCCCAGAAACTAGACATCCAGGGCTTCAATTTGAGCATAAGAATGAGACAATTCCGATTAGAATTGAGGCAGATATGATTTTTCAAAGTTGGCTCTATAGGCTGTGACAGCAGTTACGGGAAAACCGAATTTTGGCTTGCTCCTCACTCCCACCAATCTTTCCATTTAATGCACCAGATTTCCCTAAAGGCTAAAATGAGGTCTAGGTTCATGATTCCTTGTCAACTCTCATTAAATGGCTTTCCATTCATATTTCCTCCACCACTACTATATAAACCCCCCTCTCCTTCATTCCAAAGGACACAAAAAAAATCCCCCTCTCTTCTCTTCTCTTAAGTTCTAGTGAAGTTGAGTAGTCTTGTCATATCTTGGTCTTCCTGAGACTCAAGGTATTGAGTGAGACTCACTCTCCCTCTCCTAGTTCTTCTTTTCCTCCACCCTTAGGACCTCCATCAAGAATCTCCTCCTCCATTACATGGATCTTGCATGAAGGTATAATCCCCTTCCCTAACTGTTTGCTTATATTGTCATGATGAGAATTTAAGATTAAAGCATGATAATTCTCTTGAATATGTTTGAATGTTCTTAATTGTTCTTATGTGTTCTTCACATGTTCTTAGTTGTTCATCACATGTTCATGCATATCACTAGATTTAATCTTAAATCCACATCAAAAATATGAAAAACATGTTTGTTTAGTAATTCTTTCAAATCCTTGAATCTAGGTTTATCACTATCCACACACATTCACTAGAGTTCATTTTTTAATCCAAACGTCATGCTTAATAAATTGAATTAGGGTTTATCACATGCACACACATTAAATTCAACATACAAATTGATTGACATATTGGATGATGTGATATGAATGTTGGCCACCATAGTCTAGAAGACCGGTTTCACCGGGCAAGGTGGGTGCCTAACACCTTCTCATCTTGTAACATAGCCTCCGAGCTTAGATCAAGGGTTAGTAGATCAAATACTTATCCATGTAATTTTTGATTTTTAGATTGTAATTAGGAAATAAAGCCATGTACTTTATCTTAGATTGTATCTAGGACCAAAGCCATGTAATTTTCCTATGATCAATGTAAATTCAATTTCAAATTAATAAAATGAGGAATTTTTCATTCATGGTTTTCTTATTTTTCCAATAATTAAATAAGTGGCGACTCCATTGTAAAACCCTTAATCTAAAGGGGAAAATATAACTAGTCGAACCTCCATTTTGAGAGGCAATAACACGACTCCACCCATTCACGTGGGTTTGGCCCAACATCCTATAAAAACGGGCCGGGGGCGCGGTCTCTCACAGTGGCGACTTCACTGGGGACATTGAGGGCTAAGCTTCAATTAGGTTATGGTGGCCAACCATGTCATTGTTTGTTTATTGCTTTTTGTATATAATAGGTCTAATATGTCATTATATTGCATTTCATGCATCATTTGCTTGAATGAAATTTATTTTATTTGTGTGCAAGCCCGGAAGCCCGGTAGTATTAGCCGTGGATTGTGGTCTTCTTGAGACTCACATACCCAGCGGTGAACCTACCACCCACCGCGACAAGGATCATCATGGTTATGCCATGGTGGTTCATAGGGACAAACTGTACCGTTCGGACCAACGCGGCGCTCCTGGCGTCACAAGTTGGGAGGTACGACGTCCTAGCTTGTGGGGACCTTTAACCTACCTTCTACCCATGTTGTAATGACCCATAGAACCTACCTTTAGGTCGGTCCATGTAAATTGCATTTCATTACGCATTTGTTTGGCCGTTGTTTGAACCATGATGAGTCCAAGTCCAACGCTTGAGCCCATCATAATTGTTTGAACCTTGTATGCTATGAATGAACTCAAGCCCAAAGGCTATGATTGAACTCTACTTGGTATAGAAACCCAAAATTGTTTCTTGAATTATTCTAAGCCCGATACTTGAGCCCATCAAATGTGTATTCGCATGGTCAACATCAAGGGCCAAAAGTTCACAAGATACATGCCTTCCAAGTGAAGGTCAAGCCATTTCAAGCAAATACCAAATGATCATATGGTTCAAGCCTTTCAAGTGCAAGCCCAAGCCATTTCATCATAATCAAGGTTCAAGCACACCAAGCCTCAAGCATCCTAAATGGACCAAGAAGAAGCAAGTGGCCCAACTTTGCCTTACTCCACATTTGGTTTGCAATATCATGGTTAAGCTTAAAGTTTGTTTCTATTTTTTTTAAATTCAAAAATTTCATGTAGCATCTAATGAGCTTTGTTTGTGTATATATATTTAAAACAAAAAAACAAAAAACAAAAAAATTCAAAAAAAAAAAATCAAGATTTCCAAATCTTTCCCAAAAAAAAAGAAGAGAATTTTTTCAAATGAAAAATGTCTTTGGACTAGGGGCATTGAGCCCTTAAGTCATTAAAAAAAAAAAAATTCTTTGAACTAGGACCATTGAACTTCCTAGTGACTTTTTCAAAAAGGCCCATTTTTTTCTTTCAATTTCAAGATTCTTAAAAGTCTCCTTTTCAAAATGGTACATGAGAATCCCTTGGACAAAACATTTCCTAAATCTTCATGTTTAAAGGCTTGAGCAATCAACTTGTACCAAGGAATGATTAATTTCATTCGATCCATGTAAAAACTTTTGCTACTTGACTTAGAATATAAGAAGAAATGGTCTTAAAAGGCAATCAAAAAGAACCCATCCATTGGAAAATCCCAAGAATCTATGCACTTGATCCAATTTTCAAAAGTCTTTTGTTTCACATCATTAGAGCATTCATACTTTTTCTTTTAAGATGAATTTATTAAAAGAGCTAGAGTCACTGTGCCTACAAGCAAGCATTACTAGGGATAGGAGGCCGTCTTTGGTAAAACAAGATTATACCTTAATACCTAGAATGATCATTATCCATTGCTAGCCCATTTGAGCCTTTAAACACTTAGCCTTTTTTTGCATGAACCCACTAAAATCTAAACCTAGGGTGGGAAAATTCAAAGTATGCATGCTTAAATCTCATGTTGAGGAGGAGTCGACCTTGTATCTTTGAAGCTAATTGATAAAGCTCTCCTAGAAGACATGAAAGACAAGTGGAGAATTCATTAAGCTAAAGATAAGAGATCATCAAAGTAAAAGGAGTTTTCACTCAATCAAGGAAAGAGAAATGAAATTCCATCAATGTGAGAGAAAACAAAAAGGTGTGCATCAAGTTTGAAGAGTCTAAAATTCATCATACCAAGAGGAATACAAGATTCATCTAAAAGAGATTTCATCAAAAAAGGAAAAGATTCATCAAGCATAGAAAGGTGCAAGTGCATTGAGGCAAGAAAGAAGTCTAGAGAGTGCATCAAAATGACCAAAAATCATTAAGCTGAGAAATACAAGTAGGGCAAAAGGTCCCCAAAAGTTCATTCAATCAAGAGATGAAAGACAAAAAAAAAAAAAGGAGCCTGCTAGGCTGAAAACCCAAAAGGGCGGTCTAGGCAAAAGTTAGGGCCAAAAGGGAAAGAAAAGAAAAGAAAGCCCGTTAGGCTGAAAACCCAAAAGGGCGGCCTAGGCAAAAGCTAGGGCCAAAGAAAAGAAAAAAAAAAAGGTAAAATCCTAGCAAATTGGAAACTTGAAAATGTAATCTAAAAAGAAAAGGATTTTACAAGATAAAAGTCTAGAGGTATGATTCAAGATGAATGAGCATAAAAACAAATGTTGATACAAGTGACCAATGAAGACTAGTGAGAAGATGACAAAGAAGAAATGTGACAACTCCTCCAATACTTGATTTTTGAGTAATGCATACTTGGGGGAACATCATAGGGAATTTTGAGCCTTTTTATATCCTTCATTTCATAACCTGAACTCGGCCTACATTACAACCCATGAGTAAAGACCTCCTTGAAGTCTTGCTAGTTGTAGGCGCATCTTAAACTCTAATAATATCTTTCTCTTGAATTAAAAAGGAAAAATGCTTAAAATTGTCAAACCCCACAGGATGATATGTCCGAAGACAAAATTTCTCAAATTCTCAAATCCTCAAAAGAACTTCCAAACCTGGAGCACTCTCCTTGTTTGCACCCAACAATGTGATTCATAAATATTATCACATTTCATTTCTTGATTGCCTTTGGAGACTTAATCTGACGATGTTCAAAAGGATGTAGGAAATTTGATTACATGAGTTTAATGATCTTGATCCTTCCTAATCAAAGAGATTTGTTTGGTTCTTAAACACATTGATTTTCCAAAATGGTTGTTCAAAGGATCACATCTTGTTCAAAAAAAAAATGGAAATTTGCTTTTTTTCAAAAAAAAAAATCAATCTTTTTCAAAATCCAGTTCTCTTGAACTACGTCTTGACCTGATCCTCTGTGACAGAGGTACATAGGCAACCTTGCAAAGGCTCGATCCCTTTCACTCAAACAACCTTGGAGAACAAAGTCAAAATAATGTGACAAAATTGTTTGGGTGCATGTTAGGCTAAACTCATTTGTTTTGCATTAAGCATGTTTAAACTTAGAGCATTGGCCTATTTATATTGTATGCAAGTTTTCATGATAATTGGTTTCTAACAAGCTAGAGAAAGAAAGCCTTTTTGTAGGAACCAATGATGACGGACCGTGATCTTCTTTCATGTTCCCTAATGTTGCAACATCAAATGAATTCAACTTCAATCTAAGAATTAAGCAAGGACTTATCCAGCAATCTGCATCAACTTCCAGCCAAAGTTATTCTCATTCAAAGGATAGGTTTTTCAAAAAAAAAAAAATCATCATGAATAAATCTTCATCACTTTTACTCCATCTTCATCTTCACCTTCACTTTTTGATAATGAACAAATCTTCATATTTCAAAAAAAAAAAAAAAAAAAAAAAAAAAAAAAAATGAGAGAGAAGAAAAGAAAAGAGAGAATTTTCAAAAAGCCTTAGGACTAGGGGCATTAGGCTCGTACTTCTTAGGTTGCTTTCAAAAAAAAAAAATCATCAATCAAAATTTTCAATTCCTTGAAAAAATTCAAAATTTCCAAATTTAAAAAAAAAAAAAAAAATCAAAGTTTTCAATTCCTTAAAAAAATTCAAAATTTCCAAATTTTTCAAAAAAAATTCATCAATCAAAATTTTCAATTCCTTGAAATTCAAAATTTCAAGAAAAAAAAAATCAAAGTTTTCAATTCCTTGAAAAATTCAAAATTTCCAAATTTTTCAAAAAAAAAAAAAAAAAAAAATCAAAAATATTCAATTCTTGAAAAAATTCAAAATTTCCAAATTTTATCAAAAAAAAAAAAAAAAAAATCAAAGTTTTCAATTCCTTAAAAAAATTCAAAATTTCCAAATTTTTCAAAAAAAAATTCATCAATCAAAATTTTCAATTCCTTGAAAAAATTCAAAATTTCCAAATTTTGCAAAAAAAAAATAAAAAAAAAAGAAGAGAGACAAAAGACAGATGTTTCAAGAAAAAAAATCAAAGTTTTCAATTCCTTGAAAAAATTCAAAATTTCCAAAAATTTCAAAAAAAAAAAAAAAAAAAAAATTTCTTCTCCAGGAACAGAGAGCTATGATCTTCTTCCACATTTTCCAGTGGTGCAACATCAAGTCAACTGTCCACCCTCAGCATTCATCGAAGCATGGAATATGTCCCAAACTAGGGGCATTTGCCAGGTATGCCAAATTCTTTTCAATGAATAACTCTGTTATTAATTGAAAACGTTTATTTTGCAGGTACTAGTGTAAAAGGCCACACACATCGGCATGAGCTAAGATCCAAAAATCCTAGGTCTCTGAAAACATGAGCCAGGATCCAGAACCTTTGGTCCTCTGAAAACATGAGCCAAAGTCCAAAAACCCTTGGTCCTCTGAAAACATGAGCCAAGATCCAAAAATCCTAGGTCTCTGAAAACATGAGCCAGGATCCGGAACCTTTGGTCCTCTGAAAACATGAGCCAAAGCCCGAAAAACCCTTGGTCCTCTGAAAACATGAGCCAAGATCCAAAAATCCTAGGTCTCTGAGAACATGAGCCAGGATCCGGAACCTTTGGTCCTCTGAAAGCATGAGCCAAAGCCCAAAAAACCCTTGGTCCTCTGAAAACATGAGCCAAGATCCAAAAATCCTAGGCCTCTGAAAACATGAGCCAGGATCCAGAACCTTTGTTCCTCTGAAAACATGAGCCAAAGCCCAAAAACCCTTGGTCCTCTGAAAACATGAGCCAAGATCCAAAAATCCTAGGTCTCTGAAAACATGAACCAGGATCTGGAACCTTTGGTCCTCTGAAAACATGAGCCAAAGCCCCAAAAAACCCTTGGTCCTCTGAAAACATGAGCCAAGATCCAAAAATCCTAGGCCTCTGAAAACATGAGCCAGGATCGAAACCTTTGGTCCTCGTGGAAACATGGCCAAATTCCCAAAAAACCTTGGTCCTCTTGAAAACATGAGCAAATCCAAAAATCCTAGGTCTCTGAAAACATGAACCAGGATCTGGAACCTTTGGTCCTCTGAAAGCATGAGCCAAAGCCCAAAAACCCTTGGTCCTCTGAAAACATGAGCCAAGATCCAAAAATCCTAGGTCTCTGAAAACATGAGCCAGGATCCAGAACCTTTGGTCCTCTGAAAACATGAGCCAAAGCCCAAAAAACCCTTGGTCCTCTGAAAACATGAGCCGAGATCCAAAAATCCTAGGTCTCTGAAAACATGAGCCAGGATCCAGAACCTTTGGTCCTCTGAAAGCATGAGCCAAAGCCCAAATCCGTCGTCCTCCAGGTAAGCATATCTTGTACTCATACCAAAAAAAAAAAAAAAAAAAAAAAAAAATTTGCATGCATGAACTACGTTTAGACCGATCTCCAACTAAGAGGTACGTAGGCAATCTTCCCTCGAGTATTCGGTCCACATTTTGATCCAGAACATAACCATCTGCAGTTTTTATCTTATGCATCAACATTCACCACCGGTTAAATACTGATTTGCAAGTAGGGTCTCTTTCCCTACTTGGCATTCGCTTTTCAAGGCTCTATCCAATGGGCGGCATTTCTGTTGACACCCTATTTTGCAACCCGTATTTAACCTCACATGAAGGGTAATTTCACATTGGAAATATGCATCTTGATTCGGGTCATTAGATCTTTAATCTCATTTCACCAAAATAATCTTGATGTTGTAACGATCAAATCGACTGGTCATGAGCCCTAATCGGACCATTAGATTGAAAGTTATCATCAAATCAAGTTTTAATGGTTGAGATACACTATCACAAATTGAGTCCGACTATATGGGATTATGAACAATTGATTTCAATTGGTTATAATTATAATCAATTTGAGATCGATGATGTGTCATAATTTGGTTGGTTAGGACTACATTTTATGGTAAGGTTGCACACACCTAATTAACTAGATAGTTAAACATTAATTATTCAATGAGTAATTTGTTCAATTATCTTTTAATTAGAGTAAATTTAGAGCCAATTAAGTCTGAAATGGGAGTGATTGGAGCCATTTAATGTTAATTGGGAGCTAATTTGGAGACCTATTAATGTTAATTGTGCTGAAACCATTTTCTAACAAATGACCTCTGCTTACCATTTCATTGATATCTCTCATAATATTTTGAATCTGTGAATGAGGTTATTTTTCCCAGAAACTAGACATCCGGGGCTTCAATTTGAGCACAAGAATGAGACAATTCCGATCAGAATTGAGGCAGATATGATTTTTCAAAGTTGGCTCTATAGGCTGTGACAGCAGCTACGGGAAAACCGAATTTTGGCTTGCTCCTCACTCCCACCAATCTTTCCATTTAATGCACCAGATTTCCCCAAAGGCTAAAATGAGGTCTAGGTTCATGATTTCTTGTCAACTCTCATTAAATGGCCTTCCATTCATATTTCCTCCACCACTACTATATAAACCCCCCTCTCCTTCATTCCAGGACAACAAAAAAAAAAATCCCCCTCTCTTCTCTTCTCTTGAGTTCTAGTGAAGTTGAGTAGTCTTGTCATATCTTGGTCTTCCTGAGACTCAAGGTATTGAGTGAAGCTCACTCTCCCTCTCCTAGTTCTTCTTTTCCTCCACCCTTAGGACCTCCATCAAGAATCTCCTCCTCCATTACATGGATCTTGCATGAAGGTATAATCCCCTTCCCTAACTGTTTGCTTATATTGTCATGATGAGAATTTAAGATTAAAGTATGATAATTCTCTTGAATATGTTTGAATGTTCTTAATTGTTCTTATGTGTTCTTCACATGTTCTTAGTCGTTCATCACATGTTCATGCATATCACTAGATTTAATCTTAAATCCACATCAAAAATATGAAAAACATGTTTGTTTAGTAATTCTTTCCAATTCTTGAATCTAGGTTTATCACTATTCACACACATTCACTAGAGTTCATTTTTTCAATCCAAATGCCATGCTTAATAAATTGAATTAGGGTTTATCACATGCACACACATTAAATTCAACATACAAATTGATTGACATATTGGATGACGTGATATGAATGTTGGCCACCATAGTCTAGAAGACCGGTTTCACCGGGCAAGATGGGTGCCTAACACCTTCCCATCTTGTAACATAGCCTCCGAGCTTAGATCAAGGGTTAGTAGATCAAATACTTATCCATGTAATTTTTGATTTTTAGATTGTAATTAGGAAATAAAGTCATGTACTTTATCTTAGATTGTATCTAGGACCAAAGCCATGTAATTTTCCTATGATCAATGTAAATTCAATTTCAAATTAATAAAATGAGGAATTTTTCATTCATGGTTTTCTTATTTTTCCAATAATTAAATAAGTGGCGACTCCATTGTAAAACCCTTAATCTAAAGGGGAAAATATAACTAGTCGAACCTCCATTTTGAGAGGCAATAACACGACTCCACCCATTCACGTGGGTTTGGCCCAACATCCTATAAAAACGGGCCGGGGGCGCGGTCTCTCACACCAGCTATTGCACTATAGGACAAAAGTCCCAAGTTGGCCAAGCCGTTAACTCGCGACTTGAACTTGCAACTCAGTCTAGTTGCGAGGCCAAGTCGCCAGACCACCCTATTTGGGAAAAACTGACTATTTACATTCCTTTCTTACCCCACTATATATAGACCCTTATACCCACAAAATATGGAGAGCTTCTAAAAGAATTTTGAGAGAGAAACCCTAAAGAAAAACGAGATTGATTCATTCACAATATTCACATAGAGACTCTTTAAATTCCTCTATTCTCTTCCTCTCCATTGTTACATCCTTGAGAGGCACATTACCAAAACCTTTTCTCATCATACCCATATTTGTGAGAAAGATGTTTGGTGCTTTGGAAAGCAGTTAAGAAGGGACCAATTCCATATTGGTTGATGCTATGGTCAAGTAGCGGAATTCGGTAAGCTAAAGAAGAAATAGGTTCGGCGTAATCTCGTTGGAGTAGGAGCTTAGAGGGCTTAGGTACATTGGGTATATTAGGTTTAGAGGATCTTCTACTGTTCATATATTCCAACTACATTTTTTAGTGGATTATTTACCGCTTGGAGGGTGGCGGAGAGGTTTTACGCCGAGAGCTCCAATTTCCTCTTCAATAACGCATTGTTGTGTTGTCCTTGTATTTGTATCTCTCTTCCCTTAATCTTTACCATTTAATTTCTACTATGGATGTACTTTTATTTGGTTTAGATTTTTTATCAATTTTGTATTAAGCTTTTGTTCATATTCCGCAGATTAATTGTTTGATATTAAGCTTGAATTGATAATTTGTTAATTGGGGGTCTAAACGTTCATAGTGTTTTATACACTAATTGAACTTTCATTTGGTATCAAAGCGGGTTCACTTATATTGGTTTCATTACCTTAGTGTGATCCTTTACCCCATATTGAGATGGACTAGTCTCAATCTTTAAATGCTCCACCATATTTTGATGGTAACAACTATGCCTTTCGGAAGGTGAGGATGAGAGCATTTTTGTGTTCAATAGATGAGGCAGTTTGGAATGCTGTTGAAATAGGTTGGACAAAGCTAGAGGCAGCCAAATCCACATGGGATAAGGCAGCCTTCACAGCGTCAAATGCTAATAACAAAGCACTTAACGCAATTTTTTGTGGTGTGTCCCCAGATGAGTTTTATCGGATTTCTCATATCACCGTTGCCAAGGAAGCATGGTGGACTTTGGAGACCACTTATGAAGGTACAAAGAAAGTTAAGGACACAAAGCTATAGATGCTGACTACCCGGTTTGAGGAGCTCAAGATGAACGAGGATGAGTCCTTTGACTCTTTCTATAGTAAGCTAAATGAAGTGGTCATCGGTAAGTTTAACTTTGGAGAGAAAATGGAGGACTCAAAAGTTGTACAAAAATTTTTTCGTTCATTGCCGGAGAGCTTCCGTGCAAAGGTGACTGCAATTGAGGAGAGCAAGGACCTTGATGAAATCAAAGTCCAAGAGCTTATTGGTTTTCTCCAAACATATGAGCTTTCATTACCAAATCAAAGAAAGAGCAAATCACTGGCTCTTAAGATGATAAATGAAAGGGTAGAAGCTCATGGTTCATTGGATGAGGATGTAGTCAAAAAGGATGTTGCCTACCTTGCAAAGAATTTCCGCAAGTTTCTAAAGTTCAAGAACAGTGAGAAATTTGGTGATAAAGGGAAATTCATGAGTTCCGGAAAGTAGAAGAAGGACTTCAAAAAGAGAGAAGGGAAGGAGTCCCAATCTACTCAAGCAGTCACTTGTTTTGAGTGTAATGGACATGGCCATTTCAAAAAGAAATGTCCTAATTACTTGAGATCAAAGGGGAAGGCATATGCCACCACTCTCAATGACTCAAAGTCCTCCACCTCTAATTTGGAGGAAAGCTATGATAAAGAAGAGAATTTCCTAACATTCATGACTATTGCTCATATTGAGTCTTCAGAGGACTTGAATTTGCTTGAGGAAGAACTTGGGGAGCATAGTGATGAGGAATCCATGGGAATTATAGAAGAATCAGATGCTAAAGAAGATGAAGATACAACTAGTCTTCAAGAGAACTACAATTCACTCTTTGAGAAGTTAAGAGAATATGCAAGGGTGGCTAAGGCAGCTGTGAAAAAGATGAAGAAAGTTAAGGAGGACTATAGAAGTCTCCTAGTGAGATATAAGGAGGCCAAGTGTGAGATAGAGACGCTAAATGCCAAACTAACCAAAGCTTACACGAAGGTGAAATTCCTTGAGCTTGAGGTGGTTCAAGCTAATGCCAAGGTAAAGCGAGTCTCCACAAAGAAGCTTGATGATGTCCTTTCCTCTCAAAAGACCTTTGACAAAACCGGATTTGGATACATCGGAGAAAGTAGTTTAGCTGTGAACATCTCCAAAGAAGTGAAGTTTGTGAAGGCCAGAGAGCCGGTTGTAGTTGCCCCTCTTGTTGAAAAGGCAAATGTTAAGAAGAAGAAGAATGTGACTGACTAGCGGGTGTTGAACAAGCCTCGTAATCAATCTGTGGTCAGGTCTAAAGCCAAAGCAAAATCTCTTCCACGATCGCAAAGAGGTCCTAGAACGAACCATGTGTGTCATCACTGCGGCCTTCAAGGGCACACCCAGCCCAATTGTCATAAGCTGATAACATTGAGGAATGCAAGTGATCAAAGGTCAAGAAGGCTAAGAAATGATGAGAGGACTTGGGCTATTGAGCCATCAAGAGATCGAAATGGTGATCCCGGAATGATGGACGTGATGAAGATGATTGATGCATTTACCAACTACTTGGAAAGCTTCACTAGAAGGTTTGAAAGTCCTAACTCTCGTACCCAATCCTATAAGGATATCACCTCAAACGCACGTGACGTTTGGGTGATAAAAGGTACTAATGCATAAACATTACAACATATTCATGCATTAGTAATTCCTATGTTATGTGACTGTTTTGAAAATTGTTTCTTTGTTTTTGCTTTCATTCATTTATTTTTTTTTTCATTGTTGCTTTTAATCAATCTTTTCCTTCTTGTGTGTCAAAAATCCAAAAACCACATAAAAAGTAGAAAATCCAAAAAGTTTGATTGACATTGTTGAGCTTTGTCTCAAAATATGTTTTATCTTGTACCTTTGTGCAAATGGCTTTATGCATCTACGAGCATAGCTTGTTCCCTATGCACTCATATCATTGTGGGGAGAAATCTTGAAATCTATGTGATTGTTGTAAATAGATCTTCAACCCTGTCATGAATGATTAGTGAATGGTTTTGTTGATCTTGAGACATGCATAGAGTTGTGCCTATATATCTTCCCTTTTTATTTTATTGTTTTTGCTAAAAGAGCTAACCAAATGTAAATCTCCAAATGAAAAGAGATACTGAGCTACAAAAGCCTGTCGCACATACTAGTATTTGACTAGGAAAAGGGAAGGCGACCAAAAATTAAAATTGTATGATGCCCAAAAAGCCAAAGGCTAATTCATCAAAGTGAAATATCAAAAATTTCAGGCATCGATCTCACAATGAGATGTGTTGATTCAAAAAGATCAAATGATATGTCAAACATAGAGCCAAATGAAAAGCTTTAAAGATATTGTACTCAAGTCTATGTGGGAGATCATATATGCATATTTCTATAATTGAGATGAGTCACATCATCTAGTGCTAGTTGTATATGCCTTGATTGAATTGATCATTAAAGCTTCACATTAGACTAAGGACTATCTCATTTATGATATCCACACACAACACATGTGTCTATGTTCAATGAATGTCATATTCATTCGTGTGATTGTATTTGATTAAATGTGTTTTCACATGCTCAATCTTTGTTGATCAATCACAAAAAGATTTTTGAGTGTTTTAGTTGTTTTTGGAAAGTACTTTTTTTTCACAAAAATTGTCAAAAATTCAAAAACTGTGTTGCCTTATTCTAGCGACTCAGTCGCAAGTAGAACTAGTCGCATGCTTCAGTTGCGAGCCCATATAGAGATTTTCGCGACCCATTGGCAACTCATTGGCGAGTAAATGCTTCAGTCGCGAAAAAGAATTAGAATATTTTTCAAAAATCTGGGTTTTCATGCTATTCACAACTCATGTTGGTGACTTGTTCGTGGGTGGAAGGTCCAATCGTGAGGAGTACACAGAGATTTTCGCGGTTTAGATCGTGACTCTCTCACGAGTGGAACTTCCAGTTGTGAAAAACACTTAGAAAATTTTTCAAAATTTTTCTTTCAAGTGTTCTGGCGGCTGGCCTTGGCGACTTGCACGCGACTTGATTTAATCTCGAAATTCGCATGTGTTGCACAAAAAGGTTCTTTTTTAAAGGGTCTTCCTTTCTTTCCCTCGCATCAAGTGTCTGTTCATCTTCTAATTTAACTTTCACTCTTTCAACACCACCGTGCTCACACAGCATTTTCAACTACTTTGTCACCACTTTTTCAATCTTCAAGGAAAGGTTTGGGTTTTGTCTCTTACTCTTTATCTTTCACATTTACCGCATATTCCTCTTGGATTGTGTGTTTCTACTGATATTTGTATATCTCTTGATTGTATATGGGTATCTGATATTCTGGTGAAATCATTATATGATTTTTGGTGGTTATATACTGATCTACTCTATCTTGAGTAAATATTAGGTCATTAGTGACACACACACACTCATTGTCTTGTTTAGGACCTTTATCTCAAGTTTTTAGGGTTTTCTTCATTATCCTTGTTTTTGAACTAACCCATTGCTAATAATGATTGTGGTATTGTGGGGTTTCTTTTGTCCTGTTTGGTGAAATATGATGCAGAGTAAAAATGTCTCCATTCAAAAGAGCAGCTGTGAAAGGAGGTAATAGCTAAGGGAAGGAGCCTGTTATTGATGTTGATGACCTCTCACCTAGAACAAAAAGGACTCATTCACCATTAGGAGTGTTCGATCCCAACAAGTTCAAATCCTATGCTGCCTTTCAGACTCATAAGAATTACTTCAGAGATGCTACACCATTACTTGAGAGGGTTGTTGATCAATCGTCACTTCTTGACACTGACATCCCAAAATGGTTCGCCGACAAGGATTGGAATTACCTTCTCTCTGACCTTGATGACGCTTATGAGAATTTGGTAAAAGAATTTTTTGCCAATGCAATTGTGGAAGGCAGAGAACTTAAGTGCTGGGTTAGAAGAAAAAGTTTCTCAGTCTCTCCTGCATATTTGGCAGAGATCCTTCACATCAACAGGCTGATGCTCAAAAACTCATCAGTTTATGATGATCTATGTCCAGATGAGGAACTTCTTCAGAATGGTCTTGGACAAGACTTGGAATTCTCATCAAATGGAAACTCTTCCAGCGTTTCCTCTCTTCCTCCAAAATTGAGAGTGCTTACAATAGTCATGTTTCACAACCTATACCCCTTATCCAGCAAAAGGTATATGAACCTTGGACATGCCTTGTTTCTTCATGACCTAATCTCTGATTTAGAGTGACATCTGTGCTCATATCTTTCACATTCTGCGCAAAACGGTTTTATGAAATGAGTCAAGGATATGCGTTCCATTTTTCTATCTCATTTCTAGGATTTTGAAGCTCAAAGGGATTCATCCAACAGATGATGATTCTCTCTACACAAAACCGAGTCCAATCAACATGCGTACATTCAACACTAGCATTGGTCATAGTTGAAAGAAAGTCAAAACAGAAACTTCCGCATCTCACAGTGGTTCATGCTTCAGCTCATTCCCCTTTGACAAAAAACTTGACAACATTGTGACATCTGTCCACGAGTTGAGCACCAAAATGTCCGGACTCACATCTATCTTACACGATCACAGCATTCGGTGGGATATGAAATTCACCTCCCTACAAACTCAATTGGATCAAATTCAGAGGAAGCTAGAAAAAGATATGGCCTAGCTATTCCATGATAAAAAGGGGGAGATGATGTTCATAGGGGGAATACAGTGAAAGGGGGAGAAGTCTATCAATGGGGCAGATTTTAGCGAGCAGGCCTATGTTCAATATTTCTGTTTAATATTTTGCTTCATATTAGCATATGCTATTTCAGTATTTTATGGAACTTGTTCATGATACATTTTGTACCCATGTTGCAAGCTTTTAGGGTTTGTTTCCATGTGTTTTGTAGGCTTTTATGGTTTGTACCATGCTTATGCAGCCTTTTTGTTTCGTTGCCTAGTACTTCTAACTAAATGTTAAGCATTTTCTTTAAGTACTCTCACTCTTGTGCCCTTATAGGATCTTGTTCTTAGATGCATATACTCTCTATATTGTGCATTGGTTGAGTGTTGGATATGCAAGTAATTTGCATTGAGCTTGTTAGCTTGTATGTCCGAATGTTCATTCCAAGTGTGAATGAGCATTATGGTCACTATTTTATAGTGATTGCTTGTATAGTCAAGCATGGTTTATTACTTTATTCCATTTTGCTTGATCGCATTGTGCTTGCCTCATATGCACTACAAGTTTTTCTAAATACAATGATCATATTGTGTTATATTTATTTCAGGAGAGTCTTGTTCGTATGATTCAAGAGCTACACAGATTCTAGAATAAGGTGTGAGTGAGTTTTGTTCAACTGTTCCCAACTCACATGTTAAGTCTAGAGTTTGTTTTAGGGTTTTGTCACAGAATAGCCAAAGGGGGAGATTGTACGGTTTAAATTTTATCAACCATCTTGTTGGCTTTATTCCGTGCCAAATTTGCTTGTATTTTAGCAATTAGTAACCCTGTATTTAGGTGAGAATCATGTAAGAATAGTGTGTGAGAGAGTGTGAAGAAATACTCAAGATTATGCAAAGAAGCAGAGACTCGCGATTGGATCTCGCAGGTGGCTCGCGGCTTGCAAGTAACCAGAAGTTGCACACGTGCCAAGTATGCCAGAAGTTGAAGTGTCATGCTAACTATTGCACTATAGGACAAAAGTCCCATGCTGGCCAGGCCGCTAGCTCGCAACTCAGTCTAGTCGCGAGGCCAAGTCGCCAGACCACCCTATTTGGGAAAAACTGACTCTTCAAATTCCTTTCTCACCCCACTATATATAGACCCTTATACCCACAAAATATGGAGAGCTTCTAGAGAGAATTTTGAGAGAGCCCTTGAGAGATACATTAGCCAAAACCTTTTCTCACTATACTCATATCTGTGAGGAGGCTATTTGGTGCTTAGGAATCAATTAGGAAGGGACCAACTGATATTGGTTGATGCTATGGGCTATAGCGGAATCCAATAAGCTAAAAAAGACAAAGGTTCGGCATAACCTCGTTGGAGCAAGAAGTTTGGAGGGCATAGGTAGACTGGGTAGATTAGGCTTGGAGGGTCTTTTGCTGTTCATGTGTCCCAATTTCATTCTTTAGTGGATTATTGACCACTTGGTGGGCGGTAGAGAAGTTTTACGCCGAGGACTTCGGTTTCCTCTTCAATAACACATCGCTGTGTTATCTTTGTGTTTGCATCTTTCTTGCCTTAATCTTTGCCATTTAATTTTTGCTGTGACTGTGATTTTATTTGGTTTAAATTTTTTTATCAATTCTGTTTTAGCTTATGTTCATACTTCGCACATACATTGTTTGATAATAAGGTTGAATTGATAATTTGTAATTTAGGGGTCTAAACGTTCAAGGTGTTTTACACACTATTTGAACATTTATATATATATATATATATATATTATTTCTTTAAAAATAAAATTACTTTATCTTGGATATATAACAATACGTAGTTAAGTACATCTGTAATCTAATTTTTAAGATAAAGAGATAGATATTATTTCATATGTGGCTTTATGATTAGTTTACAAAAATTAAAATCTCAAACTATTAGGGGAGAGTAATCACCATTCATGATCTAACATATTTGCAATTTTTTATAAATCATTTTTGGGTTTCAATTAGTCTCATATTTTGAAAGTCTATTAGAAATAAAAACAAAAAAAAATGCTAAAGGTACCAAAAAATGCTTATAATATGATGTGACAATAACTGTGATTGATGAACTTCAATAATGTAATTAATGAATGTCTAATCTACTTTTTTGTAATTGATGACATGTTAGTTTGTAAGGCTATAATAAAATTTCTGTATCTCTAGCATCACTAATAATAAAAAGTGCACAGCCATTCAAAAAAAATCATGCTTTTTAATTTTTTTTTTGTAAATCTTGGTCTTTTACAATAGGATCAAGGCCTTTTCTTAGGGGTAAAATTTGTTTATCTTGTGGGCCTTAGACCTAGGCTTTGTTAGAATTATGTGATTAAATGATTAAATTTACTATATCCTATTAGCTTAAACTTTTGGAAAAATTAGTAATTTAACATGGTATCAGAGCAGGAGGTCCTAAGTTTGATCCTTGTCTTCAATCTATCTCCCATTTAAAATGTTAAAAATCTCATATGCTGGGCCTCATCTATTAAAAGGGAGTTTAAACCCACACGTGAAGGAAGTGTTAGAATTATGATTAAGTGATTAAACTCAAAATTTCCTAATAGTTTAATCTTTTAGAACAATCAATAATTTAACATGAGGGGAGTGTTATAATTATGGTTAAGTGATTAAATTCACAATTTCCTGTTAGTTTAACCTTATGGGACAATCGGTAATTTAACATGGTATCAATGCAAGATATCCTAAATTTGATTCTTGTTTCCTCCACTCTACCTCTCATTTAAATTCCCACGTATTAGATCTCACCAAATGAATTCCCAGGGCCCAAATGTGAGGCGAAGTGTTAGAATTGTGTGGTTAAATAATTAAATTTACTAGATCCCAATAGGCTTAAGTTTCCTAAATTTAGGCTCAAAAAAGTTCTCAGGTTCCAAATGTGAGGTGGAGTATTAAAATTATGTGGTTAAATAATTAAATTTACCATATCCTAATAGGCCTAAGTTGCCTAGGCTTTAGGCCGGCCCTGTAGTTAGCAAAAAAAAAAATGTTGCTGCTCTATTTGCATAGCTTATTTTGTAAGACTCTTAAATTTTAGGGTTTAACTTGAAATTCTATCAATTATAAGATTTCATTGTAAAGTAATCCTTAAATAATAGTGTTTAAAATGATATTTATTGTTTATTCGTTTAGACCCCTTAAACCAGATTGTTTAACCTAATATATTAACCAAGTGATTATTAGGTTTATTATTTAGATCTGGGTTAAACAAGCATATATCATGACATGCAAAGTAGCGGAAAATAAATAACACTACGATATGATAACCTAGGAAAACCGATGAAATGAACTGTTTCAAGGTAAAAACCTAGGGAGGATTTGACCTAACTATCCTTAAGGTAAAGTAAATCCATTATAAGAGAATTGAAGTTTTTACAATCAGATTTAACCCTAAATCTGTTGCTATCTCATGTAGTAACTTACTGACACGACCACATGCAAACTCTGAATCCACGGACTTCTTCTCTTCTTGGATTTAGACCAACACAAGCACCCTTGCTTATGACTTTGAGATCCCACTCAAAGGTTTAGCAACACAAACTCTCCAGTTTGTGACTCCAAGATCAACCCTGAAGGTTTAGATCATCAACAGTTGTTAATCTTGTTGCAGCAACTTTGGATCTACCGGATCTAATGATATGAAAATGATTTCTAGTAGTGATTTTGAAAGAGGAAGGCACAAAATCTTTTAGATCTCACAAGAGCACCTCCAAAGTCTCTAAAAACGTAGTTAGGGTTTCCTTTATGTATTAGAAGTGTTTCACTTGAAACCCAAAAATGTTTAAGCAAAGTTTGGGCTGAAATAAAATTCTGCAGAAATTTCATATCTGCAATTTTTGATCGGTCAGATTTCACAGAATTTGAATTCTTCTTTCTGTAGCTTGTATGTTCTTGTGTTATAACTTGTAACACCTTGAGCATTGTCTAATAAACTCTGTAGATCTAGAAATTTATATCTAAACAAGTTTGTGCTCACGGTTTGGCATTTGTTCTTAAGTTTTAGAACCTAACATTTATAAAACAAATGCCTTACCAGGCAAATCTAAGCAAGAACTTATCCAAATTTTACGTGTACTTTAATGAAAAAGACGAGATGTAGTGACGGAACTATAGTTGGACTTCGGGGACAGTGGCCCCCCTCCCTATATTTTTTTCAAATTTTTTTTTTAGTGTATATATATATGTGTGTGTGTGTGTGTATGCCTGTGTGTGTGTATATATATGTATGTATGTATGTATGTATGTATTAATTTTAGCAATTTGTTTCAATAAGTTTGCACTTTGCCCTCTCAACAATATTATTGATCCTTTTAAGGGCCATGAAAAATTTTATTGATCTAAAATCTAAAATAAATTTAACACGCTTAACAACAAAATTTACCAATAACAAACTTAAGCCCAAATAACACCCTAAAACAAACTTATGCAAAACAAAAACAAAAAATAAAATAAAATAAAATAAAAAGTTTCTAAGCCAATTCTAACTAGTCTAAGTGAACACCCACACATATCTGACAACACACAAGACACACAAAAAAAAGCTTAACTTTCTAAATTGAGAAGTGCTACGTTCACAACATTTTCACAACAAATCACATGCGGTAAGTTGTTATTGTTTCTAATTTGAATCCACATTTTAAATTACTTTTTTGCCCACTTATAACAACCAATAAAATAACCTATCACTTATGATTTGTTGTGAAAATGTAGTAAAAATATTGTGAATATGGAATTTCTCTTCTAAATGAATACTTATTTGGAGTTTCAAAAAAATTTGTTTATACTTTTGCTCCCCCTAACTCTAAATCCTAATTTCGTCCCTGATGAGATTAGGGACGGATCTACGTTCGGGCAGAGGGGGGCCATTGCCCCCCCACCCCGACATTAATAAAAAAAAATAATTAAAAAAAAAAAACTAGTATAAAAAAATTAAGATTTGCCCTTATATATATATATATATATATATTTGTCTCTCCTCCTCTAAAATTTTAGATATTGACCTACAAGAAAATAAATAAATAAAAAAATTCATGCCCCTTTAACTACAAAAACAAAATAAAAAAATAAATATGGACTAAACAAAAATCGCGCACAAAATAAGAAACACTTATTTTGTATGTTATACTTTGTTGATGTGTTTTATAATATGAAATGTTTAAGAAATACTTATTTTGTATGTAATATTTTGTTGAATATGAAATAAATGCTAATTTTTATTTTAATAAATTTTTTTTTGGTTTTAAGCTTTGCCCCTCTCAGGTATGAATCCTGGTTCCGTCCCTAGATGAGATTGTTACTAAATCAAGAAGAATAGAATCATGGTCTATGCGTGCTCTCTCTTTTTTTTCTTTTTTTTTTGGGTATGCCAAGAAAAGCTATGCGGAACTTCTTGAAGTTGCACAGTTTGTTAACTCGCAAAGGAGAAAAGATCACAACATGGTTCTAAATTGATCTGTGAAGCATGTGGTACTCAAAACAAAGCTATTATCCAAGTTACAGAGTTGGACTGAATAAAAAGAAATTGGCCATTGTGTGGTTCAAAAGGATCATTAATTACTAAATCAAGAAGAAAAGAATTGATGCTACAAGTAGTGTACCAAACAAAGTAATGTGGGAATTTATTCAAATTGTACTGAAATTGAATATAGCTATTACACGTTTCAAAAGTGATCACTACTGAAAAACGAAGAATGAATTGTGTGAAAAAAGTATTATACCAAACATAGCTTATAAGCGAAAACCTTTTCGTATTTTGATTCTTCCTCCATTTACCCTCTTTTCTTGGTTAGTGTAGCAGAGTCCATTACAGGTCATTGAAAATGGCTCTTTTGCCAGAATCAGCAGGAAGAAAAGAATGAGAATCATTAGCGAACATAAAAGGCGAGTGTCTCTGCTCTGTCTCCGTATATAGCTTAGTTTATAGGACAAAACTTAAGTACAATACTTAGGTGTTATTCACTAATTAGGTTCTCCTTTTAAAATTCAGCTATGTGATAGTACTTATTTAAAAATACACTTTCATCTCATGGGAAAAAAGTCACACAACTGAATCTTAAAAGGGAAACCTAAGAAACAATATCTAAATATTATACTTAAGTTTTGCCCTATTTTATAAGACTGTTAAATTTTAGAATTTAATTTCAAAATATAAAAATATAAAAAATATAAGGTTTCATTTTAAAATAACCCAAAAGGATAGTTTTTAAAATGAAATTTATAAAACAATTGCATTACCACACAAATATAATAAGCAAGAATTTAACCAAATTATATATGCACTTTAATGAAAAAAAAGACCATTTGATAGTTCAATAGTGATCATTATTACATTAAGAAGAATAGAATACGTGGAGCAAGTGGTATTCAAAACAAAGTTCAGACAGTAAGCAGGAACTTTTTAAAGCAATATAGTTACTTCTATGGAAAGAAAATGGTCATTACATAATTCAAAAATGGGCAATTACTAAATCCCAAAGGATATAATATGTGGAACAAGTAATATACTAGAGAAAGCTTTTTCATAACATATTCAAACAACACAGTTACTTTAACGAAAAAAAAAAACATTACTTGGTTTAAAGGTTATCGTAATTCATTACTGAATCAAGTAGTATAGTTTATGTGAAAATAAAAAAGGTGCACCAAAGTAACCGAACAAAGCAACGTAATAACTTCTTCGAGTTACATAGGTGCTTTAATAATATAAAAAAATTGCCAATATGAATTTCAAAAGTGACCAATTCTGAATCGGCAAGAATAGAATATGTGGAACAAACAGCATAGCATACAAGGTTACATGAAAAACGTATTCGAATTGCATAGTTACTTTAATAAAAATAAAAGGTACTAAACTTATCCTAAGAAGTAAAATAGAAGGCATTATTATTATTATTTTCATATGTGTTCTAATAATTATTATTATTATAACTTCAGTCTATAACTATAAAGGTCAAGTCTTTTTGTAGTTGTACTCTAGTTATATAATGTATTATAAATCTGGTTTAAAATGCTAATATTACTATTTTTGTGTATGTTCTAATAACTAATACTGTTTATTTAGAAAAAAAAAAAAAAAAAAAAAAAAAGGATAAAACCTTATATATAATTTATACAGTTACTTCAATGAAAAGCAGACCATTGCTGAGTTAAGAATATGTAAAAGAAGTGTTATTCTAAACAGAGCTACACAACAACTCATAGAAATTACAGAGTTCCCTAAACAAAAAGAAAATGGTTCAAAGTGATCATTTCTAAATCCCGAAATACAATATTCGAGAACAACAGGTATCCCAAACAAAGCTAAGTTGGAACTTATTACACAGTTTGCAGGGACAATTTCATGGCTGAAACGTGATTATTAATGAATCACAATGAATAGAATTAATAGATCAAATGATATGCTAAACAAAGCTAAGTAGGAACTTATTCGAGTTTTGTAGTTGCTTTAACGAAATGAAAAGTGATCATAACTGTATCGGGAACAATTGAATACTTTTAGAAAAAAAAGGTAACGCAAACAAAACTATGCGAAACTTACTCAAATTGCATTATGGTTTTAAGGAAAGTAAAGGCCATAACATAACTCAAAAGCAATCATTACAGAATTATGAAGAATAGAATATGTGGAACGAGTACGAGTGAATTTATCCAAATTACACGATTTTTTTAACAAAAGGAAATGACCATTACAAGGTTCAAAAGTGTTTGAGCATTTTAATATTATTTAATTAAAATAGATTAATATGACAACATAAATATAATTATATGGGAGTTAATATGGAAGATAAGAAATTAATGAAATGTTTAATATTATGTTGAAAAGGAGAGACTCTTTCATTCTTTTTAATTGTGGTGATTACAGTTCAAAAAAAAAAAATTTTGTGGTGATTAATGTGCTAAAATGTATTGGAGCATATATTGGGCTAAATACATTTATAAATAATTTCTATATTCATTGATGAGTTAATGACCTTTTTATTATGGAAAATGAAGAGTTATTCATCCACTTAATGGATTAGATATTGGGCCTATTTATTTCTTCCAAAACTCTCATCCACTAATTGTGTAACTCCAACATAGAATTATGGACCTAATTAATCAAAGACAAGCCAGAAAAGATCTGCATTGGTTACTGTAAGGACACGATTTGGTAGTGAACCTGAACAGTATTGGGTTCGTACGTAAAAGGCCCAGACAATATTATTTGTAGATCGTGGGAATAAAGAACTAGGTTAACTTTGGTCTCCCCTCATCAAAATTCTCCCTCCCGAACCTTAAAGGTTTCAAGTTTATCTAATGAATCTCTTCTTTAGTCAACAGGGCAACACTCTCTTCTCTCTTTTCTCTTCCTTTCACCTTCCTCTTTTTTCGTCTCCTTTTTTGGCGCTACTCTTTTTGTTTATATACTCCCCTTTGGGCTCCATCCTTACCGCACACGTGTAGGTTTGGTTCGGAGGATTTCTTTCTGTCCCATCTGGTATCTCCTGGAACTTCCTATGGGCAGCTGTAAGGCTGCTTCCTTACTGTTCAAGTATCACCTCCACATTAATGCGGCCAGAGGGTTGGTTGAGAAGTCATTAATGCGGAGGCAGCTGTAGTGACAGATATTTGTTTGCCTTATCTCTTCCATCATTAGTCGGTTACTCTTACCCTTTACGGTAACCTGACTCTGAGATCTGATCGCAGTTAGACTGCGTCCCGATCGTCCTCGGACGTTAACGTCCTCGGACGCATACTGCCGAGGATTATAATGTCCTCGGACAGGTACGCGTCCTCGGATGGGCCACGGGCCCAACAATCTTGAACCAATTCTGAGCCCTACAGGCCCATTAATCGAACGGTCCCCACAATAGCCCCTCAAAATCCTGCTTCTCGACTCCTCGGGAGAAAAGGTGGATTTTGACATCATAAGCCTGCATCTGTGCACGTTTTGGGGCATGCCCCTGACGCTTCAGCACCCCGATTTTGGCAGCATTAAATGCAGACAACTCCTTTGTCTCCCACGTTCGACGGTGAGATCTAAATCGAACGGCAGGGGGCTTCTTTCGTCTTGTGAGCGGGAATTTCACCGCCCACAATTTCCACATGACTATAAAAGCGATCCCTAATTAAACCTGCACCTTACCCTTGATGATTACGTGGTTCCAGAACTCATACATTGAATCTGCTCTCTTCCGGTCTTCGCTATCCTCCTGGTGACTACAAATAATCGTACGATGTCCGAGGTCTTTCCTTTGTACCTGTAAGTTCTCTTGAAGCTTTTACCCGTTTTGTTTAAAGCCAAAAAGTCTTTTCTACTAGATTTTTAGAAAAATGGGGGAACAGAAGAATCCTTTTCGACGTCTCGTTGATTCCGAGGAGGGTATCAGAAACTTTCGTTCTAAATACAAAATTCCCCCAATGGTAGGGATGAGATATGCAGCCCAAGGGAAGTGGGTTGATGCCAGGCAAACTGGGGAAGTAGTTATCCCCATGATCGCCTTTATTGAGGGCGGGATGACCATCCCCATGGGTAGTATCACTAGGGGTTACCTCAATTTCTTTAGGCTATCCCCCACCCAATGTGCTCCTAACATGTTTAGGATCCTGGGATGTGTAGACGCTCTGAATCAGAGAATGGATCTGAAGCTAACCCATCATGACGTGAATTGGGTGTACAGCCTTCACCGCTTAGCTGACCAGGACTATTATCTCAAGTCGAGATATCCTGAAGTAAGGCTAATTCAGTGCCTCCCCACTTCGAATAAGAACCTAAAAGAGGATTTTCTTATTTTTTCTAGGGAATGGCATGATAGTCTTCCCTGCCCGACAGTAGAGGGAACGCCAGGTGGGTACGAGGTTATAGATCTATGCTATTTAGCTCGCGAACACATTTTACTTACCTTTATCACTTTCATGTTTTACAACTTTAACTCTAGAATCATTGGTTTTGCAGATAGGCGCCATACGAAGCCCAATCTCAGATTAGTCAATAAACCGAGCCTAGATAGGTTGCTGAAAGCTGAAATATATGTGAACGAGGCTGATGGTCAGTTACGGGCAGCACACCTAATTCTTGGCTACACTCCCCTTTCTTTTGGCTTTCAGGTGCCGAAGTGCGTGATTAGGGCACACGATCCTCGGCTTCACCGTATCAGCGTTGCCTACAAAGGGTTTATCGTTCCAGAGGGTATTCCACTTCCCAAATACACATCTCACACAGAGCCTCTTTCCGTGGCCAGCGTCTCAGCGGGACCTCTTTCACCCTCATCTTCCCTCAAGAAAAAGGGAAATTATAGGGGAAGGAAAAGGGAAAAGGACGAGAAAGCCGCTGTAACAGTATCTAAATCCGCGGACGATTTTGGGGTTTTCAATCAGCCCACAAGCCCCGAGGAAAATCCTGACGAGATGGGGATACAAAGGAAACCCCAAAAAAGCTTGATGGAGCTGATGGAAGGTCAACCGGGAGAGTCTGTACCCGCCAAAACAACAACATTCCAAGCTTCACCTCTTTTAGCCAGGTCTCCCCCTCCAGCCCCTCGGCCTCCTCCTCGATCATCTCCGCAACTAGAGCCGCCCAGTGCGGCCAAGCAAGAAAAATGAAGGGAGCAGAAGGGTAAAGAGGCAGCAGATGCGAGCAAGTCTCGTCCCACTCGAGAGGAAGGTGTCCAACGAGCTGCAAAGCAGCAGAAAACTAGGCACCTCGTTACGCGCGACCAAGAGAAATCCGATTCCCCACGTCCTGAGTCACAAGCGTGGCTGCCAGCTCCTATGCTCGGTGGGGAACCTCTGCGTGACGATGCCTCTATAAGGGATTTTAATGGTGGCATCGGGTGTCATGTAGCCTCGGCCATAGAGGAGGCTTTATTGCTCCCAAAAGATATGGCTGAGATAAAGAATATGAGGAAGAATCAAATCATCCTTGACAACAAACGATACTTGGGCATGGTGAGAAGCTGTCTTTTATACTGTGTCCTTCCATGACTGGTACTTACCGATGCGCACTTTTCATTAACTATAATGCTGCCATACCCCCCCCCCTCTTTTGCAGATCATCCAAAATACGTTCAAGCTAGACGAGATGCTCAACGCTTGCTCCGATCAGCTAGACGGCGAAAGGAAAAGAAGGGTAATGGCTGTACAGACCTTGTCCAAATCTGAACAGGATTTGATCGCTGCAAGGAAAAAATTACAGGTCGAAGAAAAAGCTCGCAAGGTTGCCGAATCGACCTTGGAGGGCTACCAGAAGCGGGCCGAGGAACAAGAGAAACTTCTGCGCGAGGCGAATGCCGAGCTGAAGAGGACTCAAGATCAAGCGCTTGTTCTTAAGAAGCACCTGGAAGAAACTCGGAAGCTAAGGGAGCTAGCCGAAAAGCTTAGAGAACAAGTTGAGAAAGCAAAAGATAAGTTCGACACGAATGAAGCAGAGCAGAGGGGCTACGAGATTGGGGTAGCTGAAACCGAGAAAGCTTTAAGAGCCGAGGTTCCAGAGGTGTGCCGCATCTACTGCGCTAGAACCTGGAGTGAGGCTCTCAACCGTATGGGGGTCGAAGCCTCGTCTGAGCTACGTAAGCCAGAGAACGTATATTATCCTGAAGCGATACGCCCCTCAGCTCTTCAACCATACCAGGCTGATATTCCTCCACCAGTTACTGACCCTATCGAGGAGGTTGTTCCACGCGCTTCCCCTCCAGGAGCTTCCCCAAATAACCCTACCACTGCTTCGAAGGCAGAGACGGCGTCACAGGGTTTTTAACAAGAACTGGACTCCACAATTCTATCACCCGGGGGTATTACCTATTGAAAGTAGGATGAGTAGATACTATTTTGTAACTTTAAACAAACATCTAATGGAGGGCTTTTTCGCTTACTTCCTTATCATTTTGACGGTTCCAAACTACCTTTGCACTTGTTTACTTTGTCGTCGTAATTTTGCATGAGCTCATTTTGACCACCTTTTTCATTGTACGCCAATCTTACATTCGAAGCTCTCTCTATCTGATCCCTCAGTGAATGTTCATAGGGCATTACTTTCATCAAGTTTATGATTTAGAATGCTATCACAGTTTTATTTATCATTTAATACTTTAATGTACAATTTAGAAGATCAATTTCTACTTTATTTGCGATCCGAGGATTCGGCAAAACTTAGCCTTTGTTCCGCATTTTAATATAAATCATAAGATGCTAATTTCCACTAAGTTTGCGATCCGAGGACCAGGCATAACTTAGTTTCTGTTTAACACCATAGTATGAATGATAGGATGCTAATTTCCACTAAGTCTGCGATCCGAGGACCTGGCGTAACTTAGTTTCTGTTTAACACCACAGTATGAATGATAGGATGCTAATTTCCACTAAGTCTGCAATCCGAGGACCTGGCGTAACTTAGTTTCTGTTTAACACCACAGTATGAATGATACGATGCTAATTTCCACTAAGTCTGCGATCCGAGGACCTGGCGTAACTTAGTTTCTGTTTAACAATTCAGCATGAATGATAGGATGCTAATTTCTACTAAGTCTGCGATCCGAGGACCTGGCGTAACTTAGTTTCTGTTTAACAATTCAGCATGAATGATAGGATGCTAATTTCCACTAAGTCTGCGATCCGAGGACCTGGCGTAACTTAGTTTCTGTTTAACAATTCAGCATGATAGGATGCTAATTTCCACTAAGTCTGCGATCCGAGGACCTAGCGTAACTTAGTTTCTGTTTAACAATTCAGCATGATAGGATGCTAATTTCCAATAAGTCTGCGATCTGAGGACCTGGCATAACTTAGTTTCTGTTTAACAATTCAGTATGATAGGATAGGATGTAAAATTTACAGGATGCACATTTGACGTAAGTTAAAAGAGAATACTTGAATTGAAACTTCTTACTAATAATAATACCTTCTGAGATTATTTACATTCCAAGGATGGAGTACAGGTTTCTCGTCTAGGTCCTCTAGATAGTAAGCCCCTATCCCTGCTACAGAAGTAATCCGATATGGTCCCTCCCAATTGGGTCCCAGTTTTCCCCAATTTGGATTCTTAGTGGTCCCCAGGACTTTTCTCAGCACCAGATCTCCTATGGCTAACGGCCTCATCCTCACATTGCTATCGTAGCCCTGCTTGAGTTTGTGCTGGTAGTAAGCTAGCCGAACCATCGCGCTTTCCCTTCGTTCTTCAATCAGGTCTAAACTTTTCTCCAACATCGAATCATTATTACTCGAAGAGAATGCACTGGTCTTTAATGTGGGGAATCCCGTTTCCAGGGGGATGACGGCTTCGGTCCCATAAGTCATGGAGAAGGGAGTTTCCCCTGTCGAACGTCGGGGTGTAGTCCGATACGTCCAGAGCACATGCGGTAGTTCTTCCACCCATTTTCCTTTCGCGTCATCCAGTCTCTTTTTCAGCCCATTGACGATGACTTTGTTAAAAGTTTCAGCCTGCCCATTGCCCTGCGGATAAGCTGAAGTGGAATACCTGTTCCTTATTCCCAGTTCCGAACAATATTTTCTAAAGGCATTGCTATCGAACTGGAGCCCGTTGTCGGAAACAAGAACTCGTGGGATTCCGAATCGCGTAACAATGTTTTTCCAGATAAACCTCTTCACATCTACATCCCTGATGTTCGCCAAGGGCTCAGCTTCAACCCATTTGGTAAAGTAGTCAGTGCCGACCAGAAGGTACTTCTTGTTTCCTATGGCTTTAGGAAAAGGTCCGACAATGTCCAGCCCCCATTGCGCAAAAGGCCAAGGGCTTGAGAGAGGGTTAAGAACTCCTCCCAGTTGATGGATATTGGGAGCATATCTTTGACACTGATCGCATTTCTTAACGTACTCCTGCGCTTCTCTATGCATATTCGGCCACCAATAACCTTGGGTTAGTGCTCGACATGATAAGGACCTTCCTCCTGTATGGCTTCCACAAATTCCCTCATGTAATTCCTCCAAGATTGATTCTGCTGTCTCAGGAGGCACGCAGAGCAAATATGGCCCAGAGAAGGACCGTCTGTACAGCTTTTTATCCTCGGACAACCAGTACCGAGGAGCTCTCCTTCGTACTTTCTTAGCTTCCACTTTATCCTCGGGCAATACGTCATTTTCGAGAAATTTTAATATGGGGTCTATCCAGCTTGGCGACAAATTCGCTTGACGGACTTGGCAAACCTCCTTTTCTGGTGACGTGGGAATACACAAGTCTTCGACGATAATCACCCGAGGGAGACTTTTTATTGAGGAGGTGGCAAGAGTCGCTAGGGAGTCAGCGTGGGTATTTTCACCTCGTGGAATATGTAAGACGTCGAAAGATTCGAATTCAGTTCGCATATACCTAACCCGGTCCAGATACCCTTGCATCCTTGGGTCTCTGGCCTCCAACTCTCCTGTTACCTGGCCAACGACTAGTCTCGAGTCCGAGAACAGTTTCACCGCCTTTCCCCCCATTTTATGGACCATGCTCATTCCCATTATCAAAGCTTCGTACTCTGACTCATTGTTAGTAGCCGAGAACCCCAGTCTTAACGATTTCTCGATGATGACCTCCTCGGGGGATATCAAAACCAATCCCAATCCAGCTCCCCGTTGGTTGGCAGCCCCATCCACGTATACTTTCTATACGGACCCTCTTTGTGCGGATATCGCGCCAACCGATTTTTCATCCATGTGATCTTGACTTCTACTAATTTCCTCAGGGCACTCGGCGAATTCAGCTACCAGATCGGCTAGGATTTGACCCTTTACAGAGGTACGGGGCAGGTACTTGATGTCAAAAGCACCCAGAATCGTACCCCATTTGGCAATCCTGCCGGTGTAGTCAGCACTTCTAAGTATGGACTTAAGAGGTAATTGGGTCAAAATAACCACAGTGTGCGCTTGAAAATAGTGCGGAAGTTTACGCGTTGCATGGACCACCGCCAGTATGGCCTTCTCTAATGATAGATATCTCACCTCGGCTTCATAGAGGGATTTACTCACATAATAAACTGGTCTCTGGACGCCGTTGTCTTCTCGAATCAAGACGAAACTAACTGCATGAGGGGCTACCGCCAAGTAGGCGTACAACACTTCGTCCACTTCAGGGCTAGACATGATAGGCGGTCTGGACAAATAGTCTTTCAACTATTGAAACGCTTTGGCGCACTCTTCGGTCCATTCGAATCCTTGCCACTTATGTAACAGCCGAAAAAAAGGACGACACCTTTCAGCCGACCTAGAAATGAACCTGTTCAACGCAGCAGTCATCCCGGTCAGTTTTTGCACTTCCTTTGGGTTCTGAGGTGCTTGCAGGTCGTTAATGGCCCTAATCTGGTCTGGATTCGCCTCAATTCCTCTATGGATCACCATATACCCCAAGAATTTTCCGGAACCTACACCAAAGGAACACTTCGAAGCATTCAAGCGCAACTTATGTTCTCTTAATATCCCGAAGATACTAGTGAGGTCTTCCACATGTTCGGACACTACTTTGCTCTTCACAACCATATCATCTATATAAACTTCAATATTTCTGCCCAGTTGCGGCTCAAACATTTTCATCATCATGCGTTGATAAGTGGATCCCGCATTTTTCAACCCGAAAGGCATCACCTTGTAGTGGTAGTTCCCAATAGGGGTCACGAAAGCAGTCTTTTCTTGATCATCGGCGGCCAACGGTATTTGGTGGTACCCTTGGAAAGCATCCAGGAAACTCATTCTGGGGTGACCTACGGTCGCATCCACCAACTGATCAATTTTCGGCATAGGAAATGGATCCTTAGGGCAAGCTTTATTAAGATCCGTGAAATCCACGCACACCCGCCATTTACCAGTCTTCTTCTTTACTACCACTGTATTCGCCAACCATTGAGGGTAAAAAATTTCCTTGATAGCCCCCGCCTGTTTAAGCTTGGCAACTTCGCTTCTAACTGCCTCGACATGCTCCTTTGATGGTCGCCGTGGAGGTTGCCTTTTTGGGACGACGGAAGGATTCACATTGAGTCGGTGACAAATGAAATTCGGGTCCACCCCTGGGGCCTCGTACGGGTCCCATGCAAAAACGTCTACATTGGCTCGGAGGAATTCCAACAAATCTGCTTTCTCCTGTGAAGGCAGATTGGCCCCAACCCGGAAGAACTTCTCTGGATCCTCAGCGATTACTGCCTTTTCCAGCTCTTCGCATTCTACCCCATTACTTGGCATTTCTAAGCCTAACGATGGGGGTTTTAACTGCTATAACTCATTGTCGGCGGTGGCCGAGGTTTCTGCTTCTGGCCGGTGCTGTATAGCCGCTACTTGACACTGCTGAGCAGCCGCCTGGTTCCCTACAATCTCCAGCACTTGGTCCCCGGACGGGTACTTCACCTTCTGATGTAAGGTAGAGGAAACCGCTTTAAGGGTATGAAGCCAAGGCCTGCCCATAATAGCCGTGTAGGGAGAAAAAACATTTACAACAATAAAATCCACCTCCACCACATCCGTGCCTGTCTGTACGAGCAGTCTAATTAGCCCCATAGGAATGACCAACCTTCCCTCAAAACTCACTAGAGGGGAGTTGTAAACTGTTAGGTCCTCTTGCTTCAAACCTAGCCCTTTGTACAAATCTGGATACATCACATCCACAGCACTTCCCTGATCAACCATTACTCTTCGGACATCGTATCCTCCAATCCTCAATGTTACTACCAAGGCATCCTCATGGGGCTGTATGGTCCCAATCAGGTCCTCATCCGAAAAACCCAAAATCAATGGGACGCGCCTCTTGGTTTTCTTTAATGCCGGAGAGTGGTCCTCGGCCTGGGGCCGGGACACCGACAATACTCTCGAGGGACAAGACCCAGTCCTTCCCGGGGCCGCAAAGATGACGTTAATCGTGCCCAGGGGGAGCCTTGATGAGGCATCTCCCTGCACCTCAGGACCTGATTGGTTCGCTCTTCCGCTGGAGTGGTCCAAGAGTTGCTTTAGTTTCCCTTCACGGACCAGTTGCTTCAGGTGATCCCATAAATTCCTACAGTTGTCCGTTGTGTGCCCATGATCTTGATGGTAATGGCAATACAAATTCGGGTTGCGCTTTCTAGGCTCCCCTGCCATCTTGTTCGGCCACTTAAAGAATGGCTCGTTCTTTATCTTCTCCAAGACCTGCTGAACAGGCTCTCTAAAGACTACGTTCACGGCCTGGGCATCCGTTGAGCCCGGCTGCCCAGCATAATCCCTCCTCGGTCGGCTGGCATTGTGACGATCCGGCCTGAAGTCCCTCCTCTCCTGAGGGACCATTTTAAGCTTTCCTTTCCCTTGAAGCTGATCTTCCTCTACCCTTTTGTACTTCTCTATTCTGTCCATCAGCTGGCGCACACTGATGACAGGTTTACCCGTCAAGGATTTCCTCAAGTCGTGGTCAGCCGGGAGACCGGCTTTGAAAGTGGTTATAGCCACGGAGTCATTCTTCCCCTCTATCTTGTTAAACATCTCCCAGTACCTATCTGAATAACTCTTGAGAGTTTCACCCTCTCGCATGGACAAGGTTAACAAGGATCCCAAAGGCATGGGAGTCCGGCTGCATGTAATGAAGCGTGCACCGAAAGCCTGAGTCAGTGCTTTGAAAGATCCAACAGAATTGGCCTTTAGACCATTGAATCACCTCATCGCCGTTGGGCCCAAACTTGATGGAAAGATTTTGCACATCAAAGCGTCATTTCGAGAGTAAATAGCCATCTTCTGACTGTAATAGCTCACATGTTCTACCGGATCTGAATGGCCATCGTACAGAGAGAATGTAGGTTGATGGAACCGCCGAGGATGGGCAGCGTCGTCTATTTTTCTCGTAAAAGGTGACTTGGAAATTTGACTCAAAACTTTGTTCATGGCATCGTTCCCCAGGCCCCTATTAATCGGACTTCTCCGCCTACGCCTATGGCGATGTTCCTCTTCGTGGGAGAAAGTCTCGCTTTGCGGCGTTTTCGACCTCCGCCTGTAGTTGGCTCCATCCGACTCGCCAGATGACAATTCAGAGCAGGTTGGGGAACGTTTCCGCCGTGCTTGGCATAACTCTCTCTTCAAATCCGCAATCTCACGTTGCAGATCCCCATCATGCTCCGCGTGGGAAACGTGACTCTTCCCGCGCGTATAGCTCCTCGTGGTACGAGTGGTATGTACACTCCCCTCCCGGACCTCCCTGCGTTCAGGACTCCTTCGAGGTCCACCATGTTGAGAGCCCCTCGACTCCGCCTGGTGCAGGTTGACATCATCCTGATGCAGCCCCACTGCGGGATGAGGTAGTTCCACTCCTTCCATCGAAAACGTTGTATCAGAGGTTATAAAAGCTAACACAAGCTCTTCCCACAGACGGCGCCAATTGTAAGGACACGATTTGGTAGCGAACCTGAACAGTATTGGGTTCGTACGTAAAAGGCCCAGACAATATTATTTGTAGAGCGTGGGAATAAAGAACTAGGTTAACTTTGGTCTCCCCTCATCAAAATTCTCCCTTCCGAACCTTAAAGGTTTCAAGTTTATCTAATGAATCTCTTCTTTAGTCAACAAGGCAACACTCTCTTCTCTCTTTTCTCTTCCTTTCACCTTCCTCTTTTTTCGTCTCCTTTTTTGGCGCTACTCTTTTTGTTTATATACTCCCCTTTGGGCTCCATCCTTACCGCACACGTGTAGGTTTGGTTCGGAGGATTTCTTTCTGTCCCATCTGGTATCTCCTGGAACTTCCTATGGGCAGCTGTAAGGCTGCTTCCTTACTGTTCAGGTATCACCTCCACATTAATGTGGCCAGAGGGTTGGTTGAGAAGTCATTAATGCGGAGGCAGCTGTAGTGACAGATATTTGTTTGCCTTATCTCTTCCATCATTAGTCGGTTACTCTTACCCTTTACGGTAACTTGACTCTGAGATCTGATCGCAGTTAGACTGCGTCCCGATCGTCCTCGGACGTTAACGTCCTCGAACGCATACTGCCGAGGATTATAATGTCCTCGGACGGGTACGCGTCCTCGGATGGGCCACGGGCCCAACAATCTTGAACCAATTCTGAGCCCTACAGGCCCATTAATCGAACGGTCCCCACCGTTACAAAGTTTAGTCTATAAATGGCTTGAATCTACTTAAAGAAAGCAAGTGTCGTGCCTTAGTCCAAATAGTATTGGTTTTATTTTTTAATCTAAAATAAATATTATTCTTTTTTTGAAAGAAAAATAAATATTATTCAGAAGTATTATTCAATTTCTCTTTATATTATTTCAATTATTATTGTGTTTGCACCAACAAAAAGTAATCATTACTAAATCACAAAAGAGAGAATCCATGGAACAAGTGGAGTACCGAAAAAAGCTGTATAGGAACTTATTCGAATTAAACAATAGCATGAATGAAATTAAATGTCCATTACTTAATTCCTAAGTTGATTATTTACTAACTCAACAAGTATAGAATAGGTAGAAAAAAAGTACGACACTAAAGAAAGCTGCTAGGAACTTATTCAAAGTATACATTTTCCTTAATGAAAAAATAGCATTATATAGCTCAAAAGCAATCCATTACTGAAGCAAGAAGAAAAGAATATATGACTTCATAAAAATTACATTGTTGCTTTAACAGAAAGAAAATTATCATTTCATGCTTCAAAAGTGATCAATTTTTAATAAGAACGAACAAAATTCTTGAAAAATTAGTACACCTAACAAAACCATACGAGAATAGAATGTGCTTTTCAAAACTTTTGGGCCCCATATTTAAAATATATATTTTCAAAAAAGGATTTTGGGGGCTCTAGAGCCCACAAAAAAACATGGATCTTTGGGTGAAGAGCTATTTATCCAATTAAAGGATTCGCCATTGACCTATTTATTTTTTCAAAAAATCTTTATCTCATCTATTAATTCTGTAACTCCAGCCTAGAATTACGAACCTAATTAATCAGATAAATTTTAGCAATAATTTCGTTAGGTCCATTGGGCCTATAAATAGATTTATTCAGACTCAACATGAGTAACAACGTTACTACACCAAAAAATTAAGCAACTGCAAGCATTTTTATACACTAAAAAATAGAGAGATTCTTGGCAGGGAAAGGTATTCTAGCTATACAATATTTGTTGGGCTATTGTATCCTGTGAGAGACAAGTCAGAAAATCTCTACACCGGTTACAAAGTTTAGTCAACCAAGGGTTTGAATCTCCTTAAAGAAGACGAGTGTCGCGCCTTAGTACAAATAGTGTTATGTCTTTTTTTCTTTTTTCTTTTTTATAATCCCAAATAAATAATATTTAAAAGTATTATTCAGTTTTTCTTTTTGTTATTTTTATTATTATTATGTTTGCACCAAAAAAAAGTGATCATTACTAAGGGTCCATTCGGATACAACTGAAAACTGAAAACTGAAAAATACTATAGCAAAATAATTTTTAAAGATGTGAATAGTATTGTGGGACCCATTTTTAATGAAAAAGTTGCTGAAAAGTGAGGTTTATGAGTCCTGTGAATAGTGCACGGGACCCATTGACTTACTAAAAAGGGTGAGAAAAGTCAAACTTTGTGGCTACTGTTTATGAATAGTGCATGAATAGTAGTCGTAAGTCTCACAAACGCGTGAAAAAAAAAAAAAAAAAAAAAACGCCAAACACAGACATACTGGGTTTTTCAGCCCAATCTAAACATAACCTAATTCAAAAAAGAAAGAATCCATGGAACAAGTGACGTACTGTAAAAAAGCTGTTCCAAAACTTATTCAAATTACACAATAGCATGAATGAAATTAGGCGGAAATCACATTTTGGTCCTTACATTTTCAACCGATTCCCATTTTGGTCCTTAGATTTTATTTTTACCGGTTTTAGTCCTTATACTAAAAAACACTTCCCGTTTTGGTCCTTGACGTTACATCAGAGATGAAAAATGCACGCATGACAAATGGTAGAATTAAAAAATATTTTAAAAAATATCAAAATATTAAAATAAAAAAAAAAAAAATAAAAAAAAAGCTCCTTTGCGCTGTGCAAAAAGCTTAACCGCATAACTCAGATGGAAGAAGCCATCGCTCAAGGCAAACTGATCAACAAGGAGCAAGAAGAAGTCCGCTCGTCTTAGCTCTCATCGATGAGCTAAACAAGCTCCGCCAGCCTCTTGCCCAAGCCGTCGCCGAAGAGCTCTCTCTATTGACCTATGATTACGTCACTGACGACGCCACTGATCTGCTCGGCGAGCAAGACATAATTCGATTTCGTTGCTCGGCGGCTTGTTGATGTCTCAGCCCGTCGATTCAAGCTTATCGCATAAGAATGCGTTGTTGCGTTGCATCGAGCACGCGAAGCTCTGGCTCGCTAAGTCCGATCATCCAGTACTCTGTCGCTGCATGTACCTACTTGAATCCATTGGTGCGTGCACGGTGGTATAGTTTGGAGGATGGCATGGATAAAAAAGTTGAAGGAGAGTTGAAGTTGGCTATTTGGATAGGTACTCAAGCTGATGAAGCATTTTATAAAGCATGGTGTTCAGATGCAGTTGGAGTTATCGGAACTGATGTTCTTGCCAATAGTTGTTCCAAGGTATACCTCTCTCCCAAGCTTTGGTATTTGAGGGTGAGTGTACTTGAAGCAATCGACTTGCAACCGATTGATAAGTGTGGGTGCCTGGAATAAGTAGAAGAAAAAGTACCACACTAAAGAAAGCCACTTGGAACTTATTCAAAGTAAAAATTTTCTTTAATGAAAAAATAGCATTACATATAAGCAATCCATTATGAATCAAGAATAATAGAATATATGAATTCATAAAAATTACATTTATGCTTTAATAGAAAGACAATTGTCATTATATGCTTCAAAAGTGATCATTTGTTAATAAGAAAGAACAAAATCCTTGAAAATTTGGTACACCTAACAAAACTATACAAGAATAGAATGTGCTTTTAGAAAATTTTGGGCCCAATATTTAAAATACATTTTCTCAAGAAAGGATTTTTGTGGCTTTAGAGCTCACAAAAAACATAGACCTTTGGGTGAAGAGCCATTCATCCACTTAAAAAATTAGCTATTGGGCCTATTTATTTCTACAAAAACTCTTTATCTCATCCATTAATTGTGTAACTCCAACTTATAATTATGGACCTAATTAATCAGATTAATTTGGGTAATAAATTCGTGAGGCCCATTGGGCCTATAAATAGACTCATACAAACTCTACACAATAACAACATTATTACACCGAAAAATTCAGTAATTACAAGCATTCGTATACACTATAAAATAGAGAGATTCTTGGCAAGGAATGGTGTTCTAGTCATACAACATTTGATAGGCTGTTGTATCCTAGAAGAGACAAGTTAGAAAAGGTCTGCACCAGTTACAAAGTTTAGCCAATCAAGGACTTGAATTTCCTTAAAGAAAGCAAGTGTCGTGCCTTGTGTTGGGTCTTTTTCTTTTTCTAAATCTCAAATAAATAATATTCAGCGGTATTATTCAATTTTTCTTTATGTTATTTCCAATATTATTGTGTTTGCACTAACAAAAAGTGATCATTACTTAATCACATATGAAAGAAACCATGGAACAAATGGTGTACCAAACAAAAGTTGTTTCGAAACTTGTTCGAATTACACAATAGCATGAATCAAATTAAATGTTAATTACATAATTCCTAATTGCTATTTACTAACTCAACAGGTATAGAATATGTAGAAAAAAAATACGACACTAAAGAAAGCCACTCGGAACTTATTCAAAGTAAAAAATTTCTTTAATGAAAAAATAGCATTCCATTACTAAATCAAGAAGAAAAGAATATATTTATTCTTAAAAATTATATTGTTGCTTTAATAGAAAGAAAGTTATCATTACATGCTTCAAAAGTGATCATTTTTTAATAAGAACGAACAATTATTATCAAAAAAAAAAAAAAAAAAAAAAACTATACAAGAATAGAATGTGCTTTTCAAAACTTTTGGGCCCAATATTTAAAATACAGTTTTTTCAAAAAAAGGATTTTGGGGGCCCAAGAGCCCTAAAAAAAAATGGACCTTTGGGCCAAATAATTCGGGGATGTTGCTGATTTTTAAAGAAATGGATGAGCTTTCGGCCCATTTTCTAAAATTTTCCTATGACTGTATCCTCGCGGAACGGTGAGTTGAAATCCATGTTGAAGATTGCTAACTGAACTTAATCCTATGACTTTAAACTCAGCTTTATCCTATGAATTTCTGTTCTAGATTTCTAACTTTTCTCAAAGCTCTTCTTCCGAAAAATTACTGCATCTTCGTTTTCTTCATTTCACTAGGTTTATGTTTTCAAACAAAGGAACACCATATTAAAGCAAGAATGTCCCTCCTCATTTGGGAGAGAAGTATGGATTATAGCAAGAAGAAAAGGCTACACCGGTTACAAAGTTCAGCTAACCAAGAGCTTGAATCTTCTTAAAAAGAGTGAGTGTCACGTCTCAATCCAAATAGTGTTTTCTTGTTTTTCTAATTTCAAATAAATAATATTCAGAACTCAGAAGTATTATTAAGCTCTCTTTGTGTTATTTCCATTATTATTATGCTTGCACCAGCAAAAAGTGATCATTACCAAATCACAAGGGAGAGAATCCATGAAACAAGTGGCATAAATAAATAAATAAATAAATAAATAAAAAGGCTGTTTGGGAACTTATTCGAATTACACAATAGCATAAATCAAATTAAGGGTCTGTTTAGATGTCACTTATTTTATTGAAAACTGAAAACTGAAAACACTGTAGCAAAATAATTTTTAAATATGTGAATAGTGCTGTGGGACCCATTTTTAATGAAAGTTTTGTTGAAAAAAGAGGTTTGTGGATATTGTGAATAGTGCACGGGAACCACTGAAACTCAGTTAACGCTTTTCTCAACCAAAAAAAAAAAAAAACGCGAAACGTGAAACATGAAACGCAGATGCAATCAGCACTATCCAAACACATACTAAATGTCCATTACATAACTCCCAATTGATAATTTATTAGCTCAACAAGAATAGAATAGATAGAAAAAAAAGTACGACACTAAAGAAAGCCACTCAGAACTTATTGAAAGTAAAAATTTTCTTAATTGAAAAAGAGCATTACATAACTCAAAAGCAATCCATTACTGAATCAAGAAGAATGGAATAAATGAATTCAATAAAATACATTGTTGCTTTAATAGAAAGAATATTATCATCACATGCTTCAAAAGTGATCATTTTTTAATAAGAAATGACAAAATCCATGAAAAATTGGTACACCTAACAAAACTATACAAAAATAGAATGTTCTTTTAGAAAATTTTGGCCCAATATTTAAAATACATTTTTTTCAAGGAAGGAATTTTGGTGCTTTAGAGCCCACAAAAAAACTTGGACCTTTGGGCTGAATAAATCGGGGATTTTGCTGAGTTTTAAAGGAATGGATGGGCTTTGGGCCCATTTTAAAAAAATTTCCTCTGACTATATCATCTAGGAATGGCGAGTTGGAATCCATGTTGGAGATTTCTAGCTCAACTTTATCCTATGACTTTCTGTTCTAGACTTTCTAGCTAATTCTTCTTCTGAAAAATTACTGCATCTTCGTTTTCTTCATTTCACTATGTTTATGTTTTCAAAGGAACACCATACTAAAGCAAGAATGTCCCTCCTCATTTGGGAGAGAAGTATGGATTATAGCAAGATTCCATATGATGTTACCGTCACCTAATGGAAAGATAATGGTAACTTGTCAAATGGCTCTACGTCATCATAGTAGCCTCGGTTTCATCAATTACCATGTCAGTATTTTCTATTCATGAAATGATGATAATGATGTTTTTGAAACTTTTTAAAAGGTGAGGACCATTTTGAAACAATGGTCAAAGGTTTAGGATATAATATGCAATTTAATCTCATCTTTTTATTTTTTAACATTTCCTGTAAAAAAAAAATTAAACAAAAAAAGTATAAATTTACGTACTACTGAAGGTATAAATTACAAGCTTTTATATTGCTTGGGACATTCTCCCAACCAAAGACAAACTCAACAGTAGGTAGCCTTAAGCAGACATGTCGTGTGTCCTATGTAATCAAGCAATGAAATTAGTCAACTACATCTTTGTCTCATGCCCATATAGAACCATCATTTGGTCTCTCTCTCCATGGCCAATCCTCAGTAATTCACTTGTTATAGTGACTCCAAGTGATCTAGTAAAATATGTCGTCTTTCCACAATGATATTTGAAGATTCCTACTACTGGACGTCACAAATTCAGTCTTTTTGCTACTATTTTGTTTGACATTATTTGGAGATTCCGTAACCAAACCATCTTTGTTGAGCACATCCCAAATCCTACAAAAGTTGCTAAAATGATTATTAAAAAAAAGGATTATCCTGACCACTTGTCAGCTTTGTCCTTATTGGTATCATGTATCAACCTTAAACTTTTGCCGGTGTCCTTTATATTTATGGCCTGTTTGGATGTTTAAAAAAGGAGGAGGAGTAGAGTAAAGAAAGGGAGAGTAATTTAATTATCTTGTTTGAAAGTATTTTAAGGAAGGAGCAGGAAGGGATTTGGAGGGATTTGGAGAGATTTGAAAAGGGTTTCAATTACCTTTAACCCCTCATTTTTAATTCTCCCAAATTGAAGAGAGTTGGAGGGAGAATAGAATAGATAAATTATTGACCAAATAAATTCCCCAATTTATCATTTCTAAATTAACAAAATTATAGACCAAAAAATTAACACAGATCCTTCTTTTCTTTTCTTTTTTTCAATAACTACTAATTAAAAAATTATTTCCTCAGTAACCAAACTGACGATCAATTATTTGACTTTGAAAACTTTTCAAAGCATATCATCAGGAATCAAACACAGCACTAGGTCCAGGTCATATTTATGAAATGGCAAAGTGCAGGTTTTTCAGTACATATTTATCAAATGGCTGTTGTGCTTTTTGATTTGTTTGATCGTCAGTCTAATCGATTTCTACAACAATATCTCCGTCGAAAATTTTCAACTAACCCATCAGTCAACTCACCAATCACTCAATGTTACATTGCTCTCTCCTATATATAAATAAGACAATTTTTGGTGAACCATCTTAGGAATATTTTCGCTCTCACAAAGCTTGAAAATTTCCGCAACACTATTTTTTTCTATTTTTTGTCTCATTGTTTTTCATCTCTAGCCATTTCACGCATTGTTGATCGGTTTCATCATCACCTCTAACATGACGTTGGAGAGCAGGTCAATTTTATTTTATTTTTATTTTTTCTTTTGATTCGGTTCTGTTTGGTTTGATGGAAACTGTAAAAATTTTCCCAAAAAAAAAACTGATAACTTGAATTAATATTGACATAGAATGTTATCAGAAATTGAGTTTTTATGCTCAGCTGAGTTATTGTTGAAATGTGGAAATTGAAGGGAATGGTGAAATGTGGTGTAGGTATGGGATGGCATTTTCTTGGCATCCAAACAGCGAAAGAACAAATTTAAAAAAAAAAAAATTGCTTAATTAATTAGATAAAAAAAAAAAAAAAGAGTTTCAAATAGGGGTAAATTTGTCTATTTAAATCATTTCCTCTCATTTTCATCATAATTTTAAAAACATCCAAACAAGAGAAATGACTAATTACTCCCTTCCCCATTACTAATTTTAAAAACATTCAAACAAGGTGGAGGATAACCATTCTCCTCTACTCTCCTCTCCACTACTCTCCTCTCCTCTGCTCCCCTCTATTCTTCTCCCTCTCTAAACTTCCAAACAGGCCATTAGGTTGAGTGAAGGTCAACTTCAATGTTACCATATGACCCCATGCTTCTTTCACTACTACTGGGCTTCCTTCACTACTGCTGGGTGCTAGAATAATTTTGGGGATGTTGTGTTTGCCCACTCAAATCTCTTCCCCGGTTCCTTCTATAGTTTCGATTCAAGGCGAAGCCTATATAGCTAGCTTTTCAAGCAATAAAACTCACTGTCCACTACAAATTCCAAGATGTTCGAAGGAGATTTAAAAGGATTCATTGAAGCTTTTTTGCAACTGCATTCCTCTCCCCCATGGTTTTTAGTTCCTGTCTTCTCTGATCAAAAAACAGTCTTGGGCTACTTGCCTTACTGGGATTTTATTTTTCTCTAGTAATAATAATTGCGTTTTTGTCTTATAATGTGCCTCGTTAGGCTGACTCTTGTAATTAGGAAGGGCCATCTCCATCTGCTCTCTTCCTTCTTGGATTCTTACCCCAAAGTTAAAGATGGGTTAATGGCCTCTCATGTGTCTCTTTAATATAATATTATTCATAAAAAAAGTTACAAGATTTTATGGTCAAGTGAGCAATTTAAAAATGACCCCAAATTTAAAAAGTGTATAATGTATTTAACTTTTATATTTTTTGCTATTATATATGAGCGGTAATTTCATGGATATAAGTATCACCATACTTGCTTAAATATACTAAATTGGCTTTAATATGTCTAACATGAAAATCACCATTCGTTGGTGTACTCCAAATCTATATGCATAAATATTTGCAATAGGGATCCATTCCCTGGTTTTAGGATTTGAAAGTCATTGTACTTGTTTGCTCTTCGTTAACATATTTTGTAAAGTTCTAATTTACAACTATGTGCTTTGTTGGTTTTATTTTGTGCCAAATTTGATTGTAATTTCATTTAATCTGTTGTATCCTGTATTTATTGTGGGATTTAACTGTAAGGGTTGTCTGATAGAGAGAGAGTGTGAAGACTTAAGCTATTGAAGACAAAAGGGTTTTCACGAGTAGGTCGCGACTAAGCATCCCGCGAAATGATGCATGTGCCCTGCACATGACTGGATTGCGAAAAGTCAGGACAAATGGAGACAGCTGTGTTTCGCGAGTATCTCGCGGGTAAGGCCTTCCCGCGAAACATTCTGTTTTGCCAGTCTGTACTATCTGATACACACTTTTTGTACCCACACTATATATACCCACATTACCAAAAACTTTGAGAGTTAGAGATTGCTCTACCCACATATCTCTACACATTTGCTTGTGGATTTCCTCTACTCCTGCCTCACCATTTCCATATCATTGAGAGGTTGATAGCCCAAACACTTACCACACCCTTTCAGAGTGTCAAGTGAGAACTTGGTGCTGTTGGGAAGTATTGGAAGAAGCCAAGGATGGCAGATGCAACATGGAGCTTGTTGAGGGATATAAGGTTGAATTTAATCTACCATCTTGTTGGCTTTATTCCATGCCAATTTGTTTGTAATTCAGCACTTAGAAACCCTTTATTTAGGTAGTGACAGTTTTTAGACCGCTTAAACAATTGATTAAACCTAGATAATTAGCTAAGTTGTTACTTAGTCCAATTAAACAAGTCTAGGTTATCACAATAATAAAGATCAAATCATGCAAAGCAGCGGAAAATAAATAACACACGATATGATCACCCAGGAAACCAAACCGGTAAAAGCCTGGGGAGGATTTGACCTAGCTATCCTCAAGGTAAACTTGAATCCACTATCAGAAAGAATCAAAGTTCATACAAAAGGACTTACAAGCACCCCCGCTCGACTTCCTAATGCTACCAACTAGTAGAACTAAAGACACGACCACGTGCAAGTTCCGAATCCACGGACTCCTTCTTTCTTTGGATTCCCACCAGCTACAAGCACCCCCGCTTGTGTATTCTTTAAGTTTTAATGGCAGCAACTGTTTTGATCATCAAGGTGAGAGAATATCTCCTCCTTAAAAACCCTAAGTTTGTGTAAAGGAAAGCTCCTCTAAATCTCACAAGAGATTTACACAAACCGCAATATGAGCAACCTTTAGAGAGCCTTTGGGTACAAAACCCTAAAAATAAAAAGAGGCACAAGAGGCACTCTAATCTCTCTAAAAACAACTTTAAAAAACGTTCTAGGGTTTCCCTTATATATAGGAGAGTTTTACTTGAACCCTAATACGTTTAAGTAGAGTTTGGGCTGAACTGGAACTCTGCAAAAAAATAAATCTGCACGTGGTTCGATCGATCGAGCTTTGCAGATTTAGTCCAATAAATTCTACAATCACTCGATTCCAATTTCACAAATAAACATACTTTGAGCAAGCCTAAACCTAGACCCTATGTTTTGATCATGGTTTGCCAACATAATACAAATTGAAGTTCTAATACATTAGTTCCTAATTTCTTAGAACCTAAGAATCTCCCCCTTTGGCAATCCGTGACAAAAAACATCACAAACATGAAATGCTCAAAGTTACAAATAGCCCAAAAACAATTCAACCTAACTACTATCTATCAGTTGCAAGTGTAGACAGCAGCATGATTGAATCAACCTGTATATTTCCTGAAACACTCAACAAACGCATAAACGCATGTGTGATAGAAAAACAAAAACAGTAAATCAACAAATATGCAATCTAACTCTCCCCCTAAGTTAGATACATCAAAAACAATGTTATCTCCCCCTAAACAAAACAAACAGGTCATCTATTTCTCCCATTTTTTGTCACGTATTGACAAAGACTACCCAATCAGAAGGTAGACAGAAAACATACGCAAGAAAGTAAGAGAAAATAGGGACAACTCCCCCTATGAAGAGCAAAAACTCCCCCTATGAACCACAAAGGTTAAAAAAAATTTCTACCCCTTATAAAAATAGGAAAAACAAAACAAGTTTTGAGAAAAACAATTTTTGGGAAAAATAAAGGAGTTAGGGATAAAGAAAAAGACACAAACCCAATTTAAAAAAAAAAAAAAAAAAAAAAAAAAAAAAAAAAAAAAAAAAACTAAGTTGAGGACACACATGAAGAAAAAATATTCTCTCTTTCAATAAAAAAGCAAACATGGCATTATGTGACCCATAAACAGTTGCATGAGTAGAGAAAATATTTGCACATTGATTATCCATCATATCTCTTAAGAAAATAATTTTCTACAATTCACATATAAAAATAGCATATACTAGAAAGTACATAACTCAAAAATTAATCAATCAATTTTTAAATCAAGTTGAGTACTCAATTTAGCAAAGTGTATGCATGTTATGTATGAGAACAATGAGAGATATGACTGCAAAACTGCAAGATGGATACGGCAAATAATGCAATGCATCTGAATCCTAAACATAAATGATGCAAAAAAAATTTTAATTAATTTGTCCTTAAAACTCAAACTTTAAACATATTTTGCATCAAAATCAAGGAACTTTAATTTGGGATGGCCACAACAAGATCACACACAATATAATGTACCAAGTTTAACAAAGAATAACTTGTGTAGTGTGTGCAACTAGCAAAAGCTTGAGATATATGTGAGGTGATATGTGAATAGCAATCTATCACAAAGTCTACAAAATTCATCACATAGAATTTAAAAGAGACTATCACCTAAAGAGTTACATCATAAAACTCCCACATCTCCTAGATCATAAGCTTGCAATCATGTAAGTTTCTTGTATTTATGCCTCATAATATACATTCCAATTTTAAGTTTATGTGAGTTTGGCATCAAGCCTAATAGTACACACCAATTGGATTTTAAGGAGTAAGCACTTTTACCGAGGCTTCACCTTATGTTCTTTTTGTGCATGTGCTACACTTTCTCGAGCACAAAATCTTATGATATGCACTAAGGTGTTCATGATTGGCTAGTAAACAGTGGTGAGATGGTTATTTATGCCTTTCTCAAAAAGTTCAAGTCTGACAGTCAAAGACATGTGACTTCAAGATCAAGACAAAGTGATTAAAACCATAAACATCTTTTCCATACAACATGCACTACAAAACTTCAACTAGTAAAGTGCAATAAGTAAGCTCATCAAAGCTAAACAAGGTACATAAACTTGTTATGTAAAGATAATATGGTCAATCCTTGATTATAAATCCAAGATATGAAATACAAAACAAAAAAATCTTTTTGGTTTTAAAAAAATTTATGACAAAAAACAAAAAACACACATTATGCTAAATGATCAATGCAAATGCAATGCATGATAGTGCTTAACTAAGTTATAGAGGGTACACAAACAAGAAATATCAATTTCTTAATTAACCCATGAGTATATGTACAAACTAGTACATACTCACATAAAATCAAAAATAGCTTTCAAGTTTCTCCACAATGTCAAGCATGTTCTAAATCAAGAGAGATATCATAATTCATGTAATCCTCAAAACAAATAAAACAAGACACAAAATAAAATATTTTTGTCTTTTTGAAAATTTTTCAATGTTTTTGGATTTTTTTTTATTAAATAAAAAAATATTCTAAAAGAAACAAAACAACCAAAAAAACAAAAACAAGACATGTCCATAAACAGTTGAAAGAATTAAATCAGGAACAAGTCAGCAACACTCACTTTAGAGAATCTTTTCTCACCCATCTAGCACGAGTCTTCGGCTTTGTAGGTGAAAATCCATGTGAAGCAGAGTGTATTTGCGGGATTACACCAATTTTCTGAGACAGATTGAAATTCTACAAATTCTTTTCACAAGCCAACAAGCTTAAATTTTTCAAAATAATATGAAACAATTTATATGGACTTATGGCATGAGAAATATCATCACATATCCTAGATTGAAACACAGAATGCTTAAATTTTAGTTTATGACAATTAGGACGAATGTGACCATGGACACCACAAAAGTGACAAATAGGAACAAATTTAGGAACATCAGTATTCCTAACAACAAGTCTAGTCTCAGATTTTAGTTTTTACCTTAACAAAGAACAATTTGGTCTAATATGACCAACAACACCACAAAGGTGACAAGTAGGCACAAAAACAAATTTATTATGCTCTCTAACAGTAGGTTTAGACATAGGTTTAGAAACATCAGCGTCAATATCAGAACTTTTACCTTTGTATAACCTAGCAAAATAAGCCTTTTCTTTATTATTCCTCTTGAAAGGAGGGATATAAACTTTCTCAGTTTTAAGCTTAAAAGAAACAGAAATACTTCTATTATCAACAGTAGACTTGGTACAAGTCAAATTTTCAATTTTAGTTTTAGATTCAACTAACTCTTGTTCCAAGTTTTTCATCTTCTCATCTTGAGAGGAAATTTGATTTCTCAAAAATTCATTCTTTTTATTAGATTCATCTAATCTAACAACCAATTCCTCTTTTTCAAGATTAGCCAAATTTAACTCTTCCTTGAATTTCTTAGCAATTTTCATAGATTTCAATAATTCCTTACGAAGAGTTTCACAGGCATCAATAAAATCAGCAGAAGCATGAGCAGAAATATGATCAGAAAGGCACTTCAAATTATCCATGACAACAACGGTCAAGGATCAGCTCTTAGATCTAAAGGTCTAAAACAAAAGAGCAACCCGCTCTGATACCACTTGACAGTTTTTAGACCCCTTAGACATGAAGTATCAGGTTGAGCTTAAAAAACCTTGAAAAGAGAAGAGCTCGTCATCTTAAAAAAGGAAGAGCTAGTCAGGAAGATCCCAGCAATAAAAAGATTGGGGTATGTGACAAAATAATATCGTCATTTAAGGTAACACATTTATCTCTGTATCTTTAATATTCGTCTATAAAAATTTACACCTAGTAAAGTTTCATGCAAAAATATATGCATTACCAGACAGATCATGAAAGAGGTAAAACTCTAGGATGACAAGGAAATAAGAAAAAGGTCCACCTAGGCTATTGGTAACTTATTATTTATATATGAATTGTTCTAAAATTCTTGTTTAACCAAGTCTTAGCAAGTGCATGTGATACTTAATATAGATATCAACATGGCCTCAAGAAGGTCCAAAATGACATAGCGTCAAGGAATCTTTCTAGCAACAAGTGACAAGATTCCTTAAATGGATGTAAGTCACCAAAAAATGGCTAAGTGGTAAGATTTCGCCAAGACGAATGTAAATCATTGACGAAGCCTAAGTGATAAGATTCCTTAAATGAATGTAAGTCACCAAAACATGGCTAAGTAATAAGATTCCGCCAAGGACGAATGTAAATCACTGACAAAGCCTAAGTGACAAGATTCCTTAAATGGATGTAAGTCATCAAAAAATGGCTAAGTGATAAGATTTCTCCAAGACAGACGTAAATCACTGACGAAGCCTTAAATGGATGTAAGTCACCAAAAAATGGCTAAGTGATAAGATTCCGCCAAGATGGATGTAAATCACTGACGAAGCCTAAGTAACAAATTTCTTAAATGGATGTAAGTCACCCAAAAATGGCTAAGTGATAAGATTCCGCCAAGACGGATGTAAATCACTAACAAAGCCTAAGTGACAAGATTCCTTAAATAGATATAAGTCACCCAAAAAAAAAAAAAATGGACAAGATTTTGCTAGATCGATGTAAATCCCTGAAGAAGTCTAAATGGCGAAGCTCCATAACTGGATGTAAGTCACCTAAAAGTGGCTAAGTGACTAGAATTCCCTTAGACGAGTGTAAGCAAACAATGATTCTCACACAAACGTGACAACCAGAAAATGAATGAAAGAAGAAGCATCGAAGTGATCAAAAATGGTCATCCAAAGAAATCATCTCACCCTTCAGCAGTGATAAAAAACGGTCTTCCAAAAAAATCACCTTACCCTTCAGCAGTGATAGAAAATGGTCAGCCAAAGAAATTCGCTTGCTCTTCAGCAGTGATAAAAAACGGTCGTCCAAAGAAATCACCTTACCCTTCAGTGGTGATAAAAAAATAGTCGTCCAAAGAAATTAGCTTGCTCTTCAGCAGTGATAAAAAATGATCGTCCAAAGAAATTAGCTCATTTTCAAGATCAAGCTATGATCCCTCGAACATCCAAAAAGACCTTCAAAAGGCATATACTAAACAAGTCAAGAAGCCTAAATCTAAACAAGTCAAGAATATTCCCTAAGCCTGACCAGCATAAAGCAAAATCAGACTTGGGAATGGAGGGCAACTGATGAGTCTAGAAAAATCATTAAGGTCGTCCATTAATGTGGACAACCTTGCATCATTAGTAGACCATCAAAGACAACTTCTCAACGCATTCAATAACGACCATCAAAGGTCTTAAACTCTCATCAAGACAAAAAAAAAACATTACAATCAAGGTAATAATCACCCTAATTTATGTACAACAAGTACCTAAGTCACCTATAAAAGGGACAATCGGTTTCACTAGCTAAGGTATGTCAAAAGCCACTACAAAATGCTATCTATATACAAAAGATATGGGCTGATACTAACTTAAGCATCGGGGGCTCCCCCACCAGGCACAATCCGGTAGTCTCTTCGATCGACTTTCTTTATCTTACAGGTCCTACAAGATTGTCTAAAGCTCTAGATTGGATGAGTGATCCAACTGAGGATTTTGGCATCATCAAATATTATATTATTTGCATGAAATGAAATGTTTATATCTATGCATTTTGGCAGTTCTAGAATCTTATAACTTATATAGTTATTATAATTTAATTGTTACCATAAGTGGTAAGAAGGCATTCAAACTCTAATTCTACTTATACTAAAACCAAAATTCCTCTAAATTACAAAGTTCTTGATTATAATCTTATTAAATATAGCTAGAGTGTGCATGGGTTGGGTTGGAATGCTTTTTTAATCCAACCTAAACTTGTTGGATTGAAAAATTTCCAACCCAACCTAAATCTATTACATATGTAGGAACCTACCTAATCTAATCCACGTGGATATATCGGATCGTGTCGGTGGGTTGTGCTTAAATATTTCATGCATTGTAACAAAATAGATTTTCAATAATTGTTTACTAATTTTTTAATAAGTTATTACAATTCACATAATATACCTAAATTACATTAAAAAATTTTAAAATTTATCAAAACTAATTATTAAAACAACAAAATAAATCATTTTAGGAAATTAAATATAAGGGTAATAAAATAAACTTATATATATATTAGAGATCAGGTAGCTTAAAAAAACTATCAACCTGAACTCAACTCAACTCAAGACTCAAAATAAAATTTTAATTGAATCCAAACCATTAAACCATGAATAACCAACCCAACATCAACAAGTTTTTTACTCTTCCTTTTTCTTTTTTCATTTCATAGTGTTTAGGAATAAGTAAAGTGATGCTAGGATATTGTAAATTTTACAGCATAAGCCTCACAAACAAAAAAGTAATTCAAACATTTATTTATTTTGGTGTTTAAGTAGCATGCCATCAATAATATTCTTGCCTTGCTGTACATTTTTTGGAAAAAGCAAAGTTATCTTTATTTAGCCTTCAAGTTTAGCAATCTTTGCATTTATATCTAGGTATTAATTAATTGTCATGCTATAATACTTAATAATAAATACATTTATTTCCATATATCAATGATCTATATTTAGGTCTTGCACTAATAATTATCTATGTTAAATAAATTTATATGGTTATTATTTTTTCATGAAGGGAGATGTTAATGGAAGCCCTTAGAGTATTGGTTCACAATCTATTTAAAGAAATTTTTTATGGGAAATGAGGAAAAAAAGATTAATATTTTGACAGTTTTTTTTCATTTTCCATAAAAGTGGCATCAAAACTTTCTTAATATGGATTGTTAACCATTACTCTAAGGGCACTCACTAGTATGACCATTTGATGAAATATACACACACTTGTTTAAAACTTTTGAAAATTTCAATATAAAATATAAATAAATTTCTTTAGATATATTTCAAATATAAATATGAAACTTGATAGTTATGATAGTTATTACAAAACATTTATTTTGATTGTGTTTGTATATGAAGTATTAAATATGATAATAATGGCATTTAATAATATCTATTTATTTTGTCATTTTTTTTACAGCCACACAATATCTTCATTTGACCTTCTACTTGAGCAAAACTTTGCATCTAAGTCAAATGAATAATTCATTGTCATGTGTTAATAAATACAAGCATTTATTTGTATTACTATTGTATTACTTATTAATAGGTGATGCAATAGTTATTTATGTAAAATGAATTTATATGGTTATTTTAAAAAATTTATACCAAATACACACACACAGATATATATATATATATATATATATATATATATATTAAGAACCTACCAAGAGCAACTGATTAGCACCTCTTGACATTTTCAACAAATACATCCAAGATTTTCATGTTTTTCCTTTCACGTTGTAACTATCGAATTATTTAAAATAAAAATATATACCTGTAAATTATAAAGAACGTTACTATGGATGTCTAAGTTTGTGCCAAATGTCACTCTCCTTTTAATGAAAAATATAATACTCTTCATTTAGTCTTTTACCTAAGAAAAACCTTTATATTTATGGAAACAGTTTGATTAATTGTTATTTATTAGTAATATGAAAGCATTTATGGCCCTTTATTACTATTTATTAATGGCGCACTTATTATTATAATTTTATATAGTAATTTTTAAAGAATTAATGTAAGAAATCATTTTATTTGAAATACTTTTTAATAAAAAATATTATGATTGATTTGGCATATGAGATTTTTACTGACTTTTTTTATTTATTTTTTTTTTTTTATGTTACACATTTTTTTGTTTAACAAATAATTGAAATGAAGACTAACAAAGGGCCAAAGAGAATTTCATTAACACATGCAATTAAGAATATAAAGAATAATTGTGTGCTTAAGTTATTGTTTGTCACCACCACACGCTTTTGGTGCGGTGGTCATTCTACAAGTATAAATGCTTGTAAAGTGTGGGGAGTAAGGGCCGGAGTTCAAGTCTCCAGGAGGGAGCTTCACACACATATATACTTAGATTAGGTTAAAGTAGAAATTCTATCTTGTTTGTCAAAATAATTAAATATTCAAGAATTTACTCGAGCAATATGATCATGTCATGTTGTTAATTATATTAATCTTGGCATGGAACATATTTGTTTTCCATGCCAACCTATCTTAGTGGAAAATAACTCTGTCTCATGCCAACCTTATATATTATAAATAGGAAGCCAAAAGATATGTGAATCAACAATATCATTCTTGACAAAGAACTTAAGAAAAAAAGGAAAAAAAAAAATGGCCTCTCCAATTAGTTGCCTATCAATCTTGATAATCCCTCTACTAGTCACCTCTCTTTTCTACCATGTTTCTAATGCAAATTAAGCCCTTCTTGAAAAGGTTTGCAAAAAGTCCATGGACTATGATTTTTGCATGTCAACTTTACTTTCAGACCCAGAGGGTCTTACAAATGTTCTATATAGGCTAGGACTCGTTTCTACTTCTGTGAGCTTGAAGATAATATCACATGTCAATGGTGAAATCGGAAATACTCTTATAGGAAACACAGACCAAACGTATAGGACTCGAATTTTGAATTGCCAAACCGATATAGATGAAGTATACGACAAAATGGAACTTGCAAGAAACGCTGCAGGTACACAATCCTATGTGGAAAAGGCAACTATACTTACATCTGCACAACAGAAACTTACAAAATGTAATAATCAATTTCAGAGCTCACCAATATCAAAGTACACTTCCAAAATAGCGAAGGTGATCGATATTTCTTTTGTTATAATTTCTATGATAACGTCATCTTAAGATATTGTCAACATAATCTTATGTGATATGTAATAAGAATATGTCTGTTAAGGTCCTTGTAGCTAAATTGCTACCTCTTGGTGTTATCATATACAAAATAAAGATCTGCTTGTATTAATATTTATTTGTAATCATCTCTCTTTCTCTCAATCAATATGGTATTATTGCATTATATTCAATATTTCTTTGATAACATCTTTGTGTTAATATTATTTCTTTTTATTTAAATAATTTTCTTTATTTTTTTCACTGGTATACCATATTTTACCACATATATGTGATGGATTTAATTTTTATATATCATATATTTTAATTAGGAGTGACTTCTGTCAATATTGATTCAAAAAAAAGGGACCATCACTATTATAAATAGGTGACATGGTCCCTACAATATTCATGCAAATGTTTGAAAATATGGGAAAACATTTGCAAGAAATCTGAGGACTACGAGTCCCTACAATAGTCATGCAAAAGTTTCAGAAGATGGGCAAATATTTTTAAGAAATCTGAGAACTATGTCTAACATTGTCTTGCCTTACTCTCAATTGTAATAATCATTGGCATAGTACAAGCTATGTATGATTGAATCCCATAAATCATAGACAGGGGCTTAGGCATTGACTGTGAAAGAGCAAGAATTGAGGAAAAAAAAAAAAAAACCAAGAAAAGTTGAGGAGAACCCATGTTGAGAAATGGATGATTTGGAGGACCCAAATATGGTTTTGATGGAAGGGATTGGTAAGGCAATTGAAGTCCTTCTGAGAGAAGAAGTTGGATTCATTTTGGGTTGCAAGCAAGCACGAAGAGAAGCAACTTCATCCCCATTTTAGGAAAAAAAAAAAAAAACTTTCTAATGCCAAGCTAAAAAACGGTAATTCAAATATAGATAGAGTTGTTACCATATATTGAAAATTAAAAGATAATTTTAAAAGATAGTTTTTCAACTTATTTTGAGATTGTTACCATATGTTGGAAAATGGGATAGTTTTCTAAAAAAAATGCTTTTTGGGAAATGATTCCTTTTCTGTAAATTTTAATGTTGTTTATTTCAATGGTTTTTCACACTTTCTTGTGTTTAGTAGTATCTAAAAACAATGGATTAAAGGAAAATTATTGTTTAACTTCTCTTATTTAACTTGACATGGAACAGAGTTGTTTTCCATGCCAACCAATCTTAGCGGAAAATAACTCCATCTCATGCCAACATAATATATTATAAATAAGAAGCCAAAAGATACATGAATCAACAATATCATTCTTAAAAAAGAACTAAAAAAAAAAAGCATCTCCAATTAGTTGCCTATCAATCTTGATAATCCCTCTACTAGTCACCTCTCTTTTCTACGATATTTCTAATTCATATCGAGCCCTTATAGAAAGCGTTTGCAAAATGTCCAAGGACTGTCTGGATAGGACTCGAATTTCGAATTGCCAAACCAATATAGAGGATGTACACAAGAAAATGCATCTTGCAAGAGATGCTACAGGTACACAATCCTATGTGGAAGAGGCAACTATACTTACGGCTGTACAACAAAAAATTACAGAATGTAATAATGAATATAAGAGCCTCCCGAAACATGAATCACCAATATCAAATTACACTTCCGAAATAGTGAAACTAATCGATATTTCTTATGTTATAATTTCTAAGATAACGTCATCTTAAGATATTCTCAACATAATCTTATGTGATCTATAATAAGAATAGATTTGCTAAGGTCTTTGTAGCTCAATTGCTACCTCTTGGTATTATTATATAAAAAAAATAAAAACCTGCTTGTATTAATATATTTTTTTTGTAATCATCTCTCTCTCAATCAATATGGTATTATTGCATTATATTCAATATTTCTTCGGTTACATCTTTGTGTTAATATCATTTCTTTTTATTTAAATAATTTTCTTTATCTTTTTCACTTGTATACCATATTTTATCATATATATATGTGATGGATTTAATTTTTATATATCATATATTTTAATTAGGAGTGACTTTTGTCAATATTGATTCAAAAAAAGAAAAAGAAAAAGGGACCATCACTATTATAAATTGGTGACATGGTCCCTAAAATATTCATGCAAATGTTTGAAAAGATGGGAAAACATTTGTAAGAAATTTGACGACTACAAGACCCCACAATATTCATGCAAATGTTTGAAAAGATGGGCAAACATTTGTAAAAAAATCTAAGGACTACGACTAACATCGTCTTGCCTTACTCTCAAGGGTATGCTTGTGTAGCAACGGGCTTTTTAAGAGTGTCATGTAGTAACGGGCTTGTTAAGAGTGCCATGTAGTAATGGGCTTAGAAAGAGTGCTATGTAGCAATGGGCTTTTAAGAGTGCCATGTAGCAACGGGCTTTTAAGAGTTCCATGTAGCAATAGGCTTAGTGAGAGTTTCTTGTAGAAATGGGCTTTGTAAGAGTGTCATGTAGCAATGAGCTTTCAAGAGTGTTGTGTAGCAATGGGCTTGGTAAGAGTGTTTGGGCTTTTTGGATTTTGCCCACAAGATAAATGAGTTTGGGCCTTTATAGAGATGATATAATTTTGTGGTCCAATTTTGGTAATGGTATGGGAAGTATTTGTGTGGGCCCAAGTTGGGTAATAATATGGGGAATATTTGGGAAAGCCAAAGTTGGGTATGTTGGAAACATTTGTGAGGGCCCAAAATAATTTTTGGGCTTGTATGGATATTTTTGGTGAGTGGTGTAATGAAAAATTGTACCTCGTAGATGGCCACTTCATTGGAATGAAAAATATATATATTTATATATATATATATATATATATATAATACAAAAGGTTAAGAAATTAATCCAAAACAGTTTTCTTAAAAAATAAAAAATAAAAAAAAAAACCAACAAAATTGAAGTGAAGAAGGCAACATCTAGAACTTAAAGGAAATAACACACATCATGCATGGGGAAACAAATAAAACATACAGTTAAGGAAATAACACAGGCAACATATTAAAGATAACAATACAAAGGAAACAAATAAAACAAAATAAATTAAACATGACAAGTTGACAATTAAATAAAATACACAAGGAAAGAATATCAAATAAACTAAGCATGGCAAAAATTCAAATAAACTAAGCATGGAAAAAATACTCAAACAAATATGAAAAATAATTAAACATAAATAATTAACCTAAACATAGTTAAACAGAATCAAACAACATGTGAAAAATTATTAAATAAATAAAAATAAGATTTTTGTCCTAATCTGGGTTTGGGATGTGTATGCATACTCAACTATGTGTACGCATGGTTGGACCACGCACATGCATACTCGATGGATGCATACGCATCCTTTAGCACAAATTTGAAAAATTACATTTTTAGAGATTTAATCAAAAAAACATATAACATGTGAGATCAAACAAGCATGTTAGAAACCCTAAAAACTAAACTAACATAAAAAAAAAAAAACACAAAGCATCAACATAAACAAATAAACATGAAACAAATCAATAAGTATACTAAACTAACATAAAATAAATATGCATGTTTGTTAGGCTCTAAAGATTTAAGAATTAAATATTTAGAATCATTATTGTATTGTGTTGGCAAACCGAGATCAAAACATGTCTAGTCTAGGTGTTTAGTCAATGCTTAAATATAGGTGTTTCAAGTTTTGAAGTCTAGCTGTTTGTAGAAAAGAAAAGTGAGGTTCTACCTTTCTCGACCGATCAAGAATTAGGCTTGACCGATCGAAAATCACAGGCAAAGTTATTTTGCAGAATTTTAAACAGGCTCAAGCCCACTTAATCTTCTCCATGTATAAAAGGGAAAACCTAGTCATGTTTTGGAGGTGTTAAAGAAGACTTATGTGTTACTTTTTGTAAGATTTGAGAGGTTCTGTACCTTCTAACTACACAAGAATCTATAGAAGCTAAAACTACAATCAAGGATTGGTAGACCTAGTTGCTGCATCAAGATCAACAAGTGAAGGTGATCTGAAACCTTTGAGTGGAGTCTCAAAGTCACAAGCAAGGCAACTTGGTTTGCTGTAAATCCAAGAAGAGAAAGAGTTCGTGGATTTGAAACTTGCACGTGGTCGTGTCAGTAAGTTACCACTGGAGGTAGCATTAGATTTAAGTTTGAATCTTTTGTAAAAACTTCGATTCTCTTATAGTGGATTTGGTTTACCTTGAGGATAGTTAGATCAAATCCTGCCCAAGTTTTTACCTTGAAATAGTTAGTTTCATTGGTTTCCTTGAGTAATCATATCGTGGTGTTATTTATTTTTCTGCATTTTTGCATGATATGATTTATTTGTGTTTAACCTAGATCTAAATAATTAATCTAAGTAATCACTTGGTTAATAAATTAGGTTAAACTATCTGTTAAAGGGGTCTAAACAAACTTTCAATTGGTATCAGAGTAGGTTAGCTCTTGTTTGTACGTATCTTTACCTAGAGTTGATCCTTGACCCTTGTTGTCATGAAACACGGTCACTCTCTTATGATCCCCCCACACTTTGATGGAAATAACTATGCTTACCAAAAAGTTAGGATGAAAGCCTTCTTAAAATCTATTGATGAGAGAGTATGGCTATCTGTTGAAAATGGTTGGGAAAGACCAACCACTGCTATTGGTGAATGGACTACTGCCCAAAATGAAGCAGCAAGCTTTAACAGTAAGGCTATGAATGCAATATTCAATGCTATTTCGATGGAAGAGTTTAAGAGAATCTCAAATGTGGAGATTGCTCACACTGCATGGAACATCTTGCAAATAGTGCATGGAACATCTTGCAAAGGCACCGAGGTAGTAAAAATTAATAAACTGCAACAGTTGACATCTAGATTTGAAAGTATCAGAATGTTTGATGATGAGTTTTTTTAATGAATTCTATGCTAAATTGAATGATATTGTTAATTCTGCTTTTAATCTAAGTGAAGTCTACGATCAACCTAAAATTGTTAGGAAAATTGTTAGATCTTAGACTAAGGATTTTAGACCCAAAGTGATTGCCATAACTGAATGTAAAGATGTTGACTCTATCCTTGTAGATGAACTTGTAGGATCTCTTTAGTCCTATGAATCTGACTTACCAAAGACTAATAAATCCAAATCTGTGGCTTTAAAAACTGTTGATGAGGTTGAAGATTGTGGATTTGAAGATGAACTCTCATTTATTGAGATTGCTTATCTTGCCAAGAATTTTAGAAATTTGTTGAAAAATAATAATAGGAGGGAAAGAAATGGAAACATTGTTGGTTCTAGGAATGTTAAGAAAAATGGCACTGCTAAAAACAATAATGCTGATAAATCTAAAGAAAGAGTAGGTCAATCTTCAAATAATTCTTTGGGACAACAATGTTGTGGTTGTCAAGGTGATGGTCATATGAAATCTGAGTGCCTAACCTTCTTGAAGTCAAAAGGTAAGTCTATGGCTGTTACTTTGAGTGATGATGAAGTTTCTAATCATAAGTTTGAAAGTGATCAAGAAGGGAATTTCACAGCTTTCACTACTACTGCTGAAGTAAGTGAAATTGAGATTGCTTATGAGAACCCTTCTGATGGGGAACTCTTTGAGAATGCAGATTTGCAGGAAGCTTATAACAAGCTTTGCAAGATAGCAGCTAAAGATGCTATAAGTGTTGAATTAGGTCTAAAAAAGCTAAACACTCTTGAATAAGAAAAGAAGAATTTGCTACTAAAGTTATTTAATGCTAATGAACTCTTGAACTCTGTTAAGATTGAAAACATGTCTTTGCTTGAAAAAGTTAAAAGTTTAGAATTAGAATTATTTGTTGCTAGAGAACAAATAGATAGAACTTCTACCTCTAAACTAGATGAGATGTTGCATGTTCGAAAGTCTGTTTCTAATAAGACTGGTCTAGGATTTGTTGAGAATGGATCTACTACTGTAGTGAATCCTCCTAAGTTTGTACCTACTGCATCATTTTCTGTTATTTTTCAAACTCTTTCTGATGTTAAGGTTCATAAAGTAGTATCACCTGCTTCTAAAAAAACTAGAGTAGATCTGAGTGAGTCTGAATATAAAAAGTCTAATCAACCTGGAAGCAAGAAAAACCACAAACCTCAGTGGTTTTGTCACTTTTGTGGTAGAGCTAGGCATACTAGACCAAATTATTTTAAGTTGCAACCTTTAAAGCAATCTCCCAAACAAAAGGTGCATGTGCCAAAAGAACAAGATCTTGTTGCACTTACTCACGAGCTGGTGAAGGGTCTTAACCTTTATACTAATACTAGAGTTGAAATTAAGACAAATCCCAACTCCAAGCTTGCATCTAAATGGGTCTAGATGCAAAAGACTCAACCTCAATGAGTCTGTCTGACATGGTCCTTTTGTTAATTCTTTCTATCTCTTGTGACCAAAACTGCTTTTCATTAGGATTGCATTTGCATAACATTCATACATTTCATTCTAGGTTTTCTTTGTTTTGTGCTTTTTTGTTTTTTTTTTTTAATTTAAAATAAAAAAATATAAAATCAGAAAATAATAAAGGGGTTTTTGTATTATGCATCTTCAAGATGTATAATTGAGGTTGGCTTATAAAATTTGCATTTCATGACTGTGTACCTTGTTTAGCTTTGATGAGCTTTATTTTTCTGCATTTTTCTAGTTTGTGCTATGTAGTGCTTATATTGTGTGAGTTGTTTATGGTTTATAATCACATGCTCTTGATTTTGAAGTTACATTCTTTTAATTGTAAGGACTAAAAAATCCTAAGAGGAAGGCATAAATAACCATCTCACCACTATTACTCGCCAATCATGAACACCTGTATGCAAATCATTAAAGTCGTGCTCAGTAAGGTGTAGCACTTGCACATCAAAATTCTTAAAGGTGCTATTGTTTATTAGTTAAAAGAAGAAAAATAAATAATAAAAAAAAAAACAAAAAGAAAAATATGCTTCAAAAGAAAAAAAAATACATGGTTGCAAGCGTGTTCTCTAGGAGATGTGGGAGTTATATGGTGTAACTCTTTAGGTGATAGTCGCTTTCAAACTTTTTGTGATGGATAATGTAGAAAGTGTGTTTATTCTCTGTTTACATGTCACTTTGTGAGTATCTCATGCACTTGTTGGTTGCACACGCCATAAGCAAATCTTTGTTAAACACTGTACATGTGATTGTGTGTTATGTTTTGTGGCCTATCAAAATTAAATTTATTGAAGTGTTTAATGCAATTTTGGGGTGTGAGAAAAGATAAGAGTGAGGAAATTTGTTAAATTTGAATTTCTTTTTGGAAAATTTGGTTTTGAAGATCATTTGAAGTCTTGAACATTCATGTCATATCATAAAAACAGTTTTTCAAATAATTATGTAGAAATTTTTTCTAGAATTTTTCAAAATTTTTGTCTTTTTGAAATTCTACCGATTGAGTTTGTTTTTTGACCGATTGAAATGTTAAGGAGAAAAATGGCTTTTTCTTTTAAAAGTCTCTGGTTCCCTTGATTCCTACTTGATTCCTTTCAATCAGTCCAGCATCTTTTCATGTGATTTTCAATTCCTACTCGATTCCTCTTGACTGATCGAATCTCGGATTTAAAAACATAAGGGAATCAAACCTAACTTTTTCAAAAGTTCTTTATGTTTATCTCTATGATTCCTCTCTTTATCACTTTTCTTAAAATTAAAAAAAAAAAAAAAAATTGTCGTTTTTGTGGTCAAATCTTAAAAGGTATTCTTCATCTACATAGGGTAAGACTATTTTAACCTTCCTTTTTCATCATTTTACATGTTTAAATTTATTTTCCATGAATTTTTTAGGGATTTTCACAAATTAGAAATTTTGGGGTTTCAATGTTAAACTTACATGAAACCAAAATAATAAAACAAGAACAAGCTAAAATAGATTATAGACAACCTAAAATCAAGTTAAAACATATCAAACATAATAAAAATTACCAAGCAAATACAATATAATAACTAGAGAAACTACATCAAGAACTCATGCGAATCATATGTAGCAAGGTGGGAAATCATAGAAAAGAGACTCACCTTGCTTTAGAATCACAGATTTGAGATGGTTTTAACTAACCCCTCAATGCTTACAACACAAATATTAGATGGAGAAGACAAGAATAATCAAAGAACAAAACAATAGTTAGTAATCACAATACAAGAACACAAGGTTTTGAAAATGTTTTAGAAAACAATTTTGAAAACAAACTTTCTTCCTTAGAACTAACTAAAAAGAAGTTTTAATTTTATAAGAACTGTAGAGTAAATTTTATACTAATGCAGAATATGACCAAAAAAAAACAACAACAACAATAACAACAACCTTCTTTTCTCCTATAATTTTATGTTCTCACAATACTCTTTTTTTTTTTTTTTAGCAATTTGATTTTCACAAAGAAGATGAAGGTGATGCAGCTCATCTCACCAGGCGTGAGCAAATTTTGGAACCTCTTAGACCGTAGCATAAACCAATGAAGATTGGTTCCTTCCTAACTGCTTCCCAGAAATCCAAACAGCTGTCTCACAATGATGATGATGATGAGAACCAGGTTTGGTATAATGCCTCTCAAGGATTTGACAATGGAAAGGAAGAGAGTTGAGGAATTTGTAGAGACTCTAAGGTATAGATTGTGGGCGAAACAATCTTGTTTTTCTTTAGGGTTTCTCTCTCAAAATTCTCTCTGGAAGCTCTCTTTCAATCGTGGGTAAAAGGGGTATTTATACTGGAGTGGGAGAGGAATGTGAAATGTCAGGTTTTACAAAACAGTGGTGGCTCGCGGCTTGACCTCGCGGCATGACTAAGTCACGAGATCCAGTCGCGAGTTAACTGTATGGCCAGTTGTCCTGTTTTGTCCTGTAGTGCTCCAGATTGCATGACTGTTCTCCTTCCAGCATGCTTGGCACGTGTGCTGCGTCTGGCGGCTTGCAGCCGCGAGTCACCCGCGAGTCCCAGCCGCGAGTCTCTGTTTTCTTGCACACTCTTGAGCAATCTTCACTCTATCTCACTCACTACCCTTACATCAAACCCACCTAAATACAGGGTTACTAAATGCTGAATTACAAGCAAATTTGGCACGGAATAAAGCCAATTAGATGGTTGAATAAATTCAACCTTACAATCTCCCCCTTTGGCTATTCCGTGACAAAACCCTAAAACAGACTTTAGACTTAACATGTGAGGCGGGAACAGTTGAAAAAAACTCACTCACACCTAACTCTAGAAGCTGTGAAGCACTTGAATCATATGAACATAATACTCCTGAAACACAACAATACACCATGATCATTGTAAAGCAGAAAATCGTAAAATGCATATGAAACAGGCAATATGTGATCAAGCAAAAAATGGAGTTAAGAAACAAACCATGGCTTGATCAACCAAGTGAACACCACAAGGTAGTGATCACAGTGCTCATTCACACTTGGAATGAACACAAGGACATACAAGTTAACAAGCACGAGTCAAGATACTTGAATGTTCAACACTCAACCAATGCATACTACACAAGGTATATGCATCTAGGAACAATCCTACAAGGGCACAAGAGTGACTGTACATAAACCAAAATGTATGACATTTAGATTAAAGTACTGATTTCAACATAGCACAAAAGCTGCATAAGCAAGGTACATACCATAAAGCCTACAAACTATGCATAAAACATTAACCCTAAAAGCTTACAAAAGCACATGGGTACAAAACAAAAAAATCCTGAATAACAGTTTACAAAACACAATATATCAACTTAAGGTGAAAACTTAAACTGAAGAAGAATGTAAAGACACTCCCCCTTAGGTAATATCCTCCCCCTCTGATCATGCCTATCACTCCCCCTTTTTGTCATGGAATAGGCTATTCATCTTCTTCTAGCTTTCTCTGAATTTGATCCAATTGAGTTTGAAGAGAAGTAAACTTCATATCCAATCGAGTGCTTTGATGGTGTAGAGAAGCTGTGAGTCCAGACATCTTTGTATTCAGCTCATGGACAGAGGATACGATGTGATCAAGTTTCTCATCTAGGGAGAGAGTGCTGAAATGAGATCCACTGTGAGATGCAGATGTTTCTGGTTTGGCTCTCTTCCGACTATGTCCAATGCTTGCATTGAATGTACGCATGTTGATTGGACTTGGTCTTGAGATAGGAGATTCTTCTGCCGTTGGATAAATTCCCTTGAGCTTCAAGATTCGTGAAATGAGACTGCAGAAAGGAACGCATATCCGAGACTCAGTTCGAAGAACCGTTTTGCGCAGAACATGAAAGATATGAGCACAAATGTCTATTTCCACATCAGAGATTAGATCATGAAGAAACAGAGCTCGTCCGAGGTTCATATATCCAGTGCTTGATAAAGGGTACAAATTGTGAAACATCACAATTGTAAGTACTCTCAGTTTTGGTGAAAGAGAGGAAACACTGATGGATTTCCCATTGGGTGAGAACTCCAAGTCTTGACCAAGACTTTCTTTGAGAAGCTCCTCATCAGGACAGAGATCATCGTAAATAGGTGAATGTCGGAAAATTGATCTGTTGATGTGAAGAATTTCTGCCAAATATGCAGGAGAGACAAAAAAACTCTTTTTCCGAACCCAGCACTTAAGTTCATCTCTTTCTACAATTGCGTTAGCATAAAATTCTTTTACGAAATTTTCATACGCGTCATCCAGATCAGAGAGAAGGTAATTCCAATCCTTGTGAGCAAACCATTTTGGAATGTCAGTGTCATGAAGTGAGGGCTGATCCAAAGCTCTTTCTAGTAATGGTGTGGCATGTAGAAAGTAATTCTCATAAGACTGATAGGCTGCATATGATCTGAACTTGTTGGGATCGAAACTCTTTGATGAAGAGCGAGTCCCTTTTGTTTGAGGAGGGTAATCATCAACATCAATTACTGGTTCCTTCCCTTTGGAACTACCTCCTTTCACAGCAGCTTTCTTGAATGGTGACATGACCAGTCTGCATTATGAACAAGGGAAATGGAAGAACACAATCCAACAGACTTTATTAGCAGTGGGTTAGTGGAAATTTAGGGATAATGAAGAAACCCTAATAGCTAGATGAAAATGGCCAGAAAAAATAAAACAATGAGGGACACAAATGGCCCAAATTGAACTACACAGTCGAGGGAGTTCAAATAAACCACACAATCAGCTGAAAAAGAACCCACATTCAACAACACAGCAACTGGATACCACACAGGATGATTTAGAAACACCACATCAACAGCAGATCAGACAAAAATAGCTAACCCTAGCTAAGCTCATGATGAAGAACAAAACCAACAATATAAAATAGTTTAAAACAGAGACAGAAACTACCATAAGCTAAGCATGGACAAAGAGTAATAGTTGAGCTAAAAAAAAAACCCATCTCAAAATCACAATCAAATGCGAATAAACCAGAGGGAAAATCATAACAACAAGTAGAAAAGAGTTCAAGACAGAAAAACCATACCTGTTACTTGATGATTTTGAGCTGAAAGTATGCAACAATGGAGATTGGAAGTGGGAGCACGGAGTGTTTGGGAAGGAGATAGTTTAGAGAGAAGATGAACAGTCACAAAAGTTAGAGGGAAAACTGAAAAAGATTTAAAAACTGCTCCTGTTTCAACCAAACACGCGTTTTTCGCGACTTGATTAAGTCGCCACACAGTCGCCAGCTCAAGCCGCCAAAACACTCAAGGACAAAAAATTGGAAAATTCTTCTAAGTGTTTTTTGCGACTGGAAGGTTTACCCGTGTAAGGTTGAATTTATTCAACCATCTAATTGGCTTTATTCCGTGCCAAATTTGCTTGTAATTCAGCATTTAGTAACCCTGTATTTAGGTGGGTTTGATGTAAGGGTAGTGAGTGAGATAGAGTGAAGTTTGCTTAAGAGTGTGCAAGAAAACAGAGTCTCGCGGCTGGGTCTCGCGGGTGACTCGCGGCTTCAAGCCGCCAGAAGCAACCTCACGTGCCAAGCATGCTGGAAGATGAACAGTCTGCTAGCTGGAGCACTACAGGACAAAACAGGACAACTAGCCATACGGTTATCTCGCGACTGGATCTCGCGACTTAGTCAAGCCGCGAGGTCAAGCCGCGAACCACCCCTATTTTGTAGAATTCTGACGTTTCACATTCCTCTCCACTCCAGTATAAATACCCCTATTACCCACGATTGAAAGAGAGCTTCCAGAGAGAATTTTGAGAGAGAAACCCTAAAGAAAAACCAGATTGTTTCACCCACAATCTCTACCTTAGAATCTCTTCAAATTCCTCAACTCTCTTCCTCTCCATTGTCAAATCCTTGAGAGGCATTATACCAAACCTGGTTCTCACCATCATCATCACTGTGAGACAGTTGTTTGGATTTCTGGGAAGCAGTTAGGAAGGAGCCAATCTTCATTGGTTGATGCTACGGTCTAGTAGCGGAATCCGGGAAGCTAGAAAAGAAAAAGGTTCGGCGCAACCTCGTTGGAGCAAGAAGCTTGGAGGGCTTAGGTGCACTGGGTAGATTAGGCTTGGAGGGTCTATTGCTGTCCTTGTATCCCAACTATATTTTCTAGTGGATTGATTACCGCTTGGAGGGCGGCGGAGAGGTTTTTCGCCGAGGGCTTCGGTTTCCTCTTTGATAACACATCGTGTGTTGTCCTTGTGTTTGCATCTCTCTTCCCTTTATCTTTGCCTTTTATTTTCTGCTGTGAATGTGATTTATAATTGGCTTAGATTGATTTCCAATTCTGTTTATAGCTTATGTTCATTTTCCGCACACTTGTTGTTTGTCATAAAGCTTGAATTGGTTATTTTGTGTTTGGGGGTCTAAACGTTTAAGGGTGTTTTTACACATATTTGAACTTTCAATTGGTATCAGAGCGGGTACACTTGTTGTGGTTTAAATACCTAAGTGTGATCCTTGACCCCTTGTATTTATTTGCCATGGATTGTGCTTTGTATGACTCTTTGCATGATTTGGTTGGTGATGAAAGTAACATGCCACATGTTTGTGAAAATGCCTCTATGAGTGTTAATCCTCATAAGTGTGATGACATGTTAGTTGAATCTATGGGTGTTGTTGACAAACTCTTCAAGAAAAATGCTAAGAAGTTTCAAAAGAATTTGAGCAAGTTATTTTGTGAAAAGGATGATTTGATTGCTAAACTCAATGAATCCTACAAATTGGTTGAGAAATATAAAAAACTTGCTGAAATTTCTCTTGAAAAGCTGAAAGAGTTTGAATGTTTGAATATGAACTTGGATGCTAAACTTGTTTTGTCTAACAAACTTGTTGATGATCTTAAATGTGAAAATGAATCTCTTAAGATGCATGCCAAGTGTTTGATTGCTGAACCTACTGTTAAAAAGGATGAAAATATGTGTTGCAATCATGTTGTGGTACCCAATTTTGTGCCTACTGTGTGTTCTTCCTTAAAGGACAAATCGGTGTACATTCCTCCACATAAAAGAAATCAAAAGGTGGAGAGAAAGGCTGTTAAGTCAAAGCCTCTGTTTAGGTCTCAACCTAAGGATTTAGATGGATCTAAGTTTGTTCCAACTTGCCACCATTGTGGTGTGTTTGGTCACATAAGACCCCAATGTCCCAAGTTGAAAAGAGAACAAATCTTTGTTGTTAGATCCCTTTCCAAAAAGGCTAGTGGGACTAAACATATTGTTTGTCACCATTGCGGTGCCTTTGGTCATCTAAGACCTCAATGCTCTAAGTTTCATGCTGTTAAAAGAATCAAAAGAAAAGAGAAACTTGAGCTTTTTGGAAGTGCTAAAAAGAGTAAACCGGTTTTGAGTGAAAATAGCATGTTGTTAAAGAAAATTTTTAATGCTCTTAACTCCTTGACTATGTGCATCTCCGGTTCTCATTCTTCCAACCTTCGTCTCACTTCCCATGAGACACTCATTCCAAACAATCATTCTGTTTGGATGAGGAAGGGTTCATATGGTTGAGCTTTTGCTCTTTTGGTCCTTGATCTAATTCTTTCGATCTTTGTAGGACCCTTCATGCATTAAATGTCATAACTTCATGCATTTTCTGCATCTTGCATTTATTTGTACGCATTGTTTCGTTTTTGATCTTACCTTTATGTTTTTGTTTTGTGTGAGTAAAAAATCCAAAACCACATAAAAAGTGAAAAATTCAAAAAGTTTGATCGTATATGTTTGAGCACATATCACATGTGAGTTTGGCCTTGTACCTTTGTACAAATGGTTTTGTGCATTTACGAGCTTAGCTTGTTATTTTTGCACTTATATCTTTGTGGGAAAAATCTTGACATCTTTGTGTGATTGTTGTAAATCGATCTTCAAGCTTGTCATGAATGATTAGTCAATAATCATGTTGGTTTTGATACATGCATAGACTTGTGCTTATATCTCTTCCCACTCTTTTATTTTTATTGCTTAAAGAGCTCAATAAATGTAAATCTCAAAATGAAAAGAGATAAAGAGCTGCAAAAGCCGTCGCACATACTAGTATTCGACTAGGAAAAAGGGAAAGCGACTTATATGAAAATGTATGATGCCCAAAAAGCCAAAGGCTTGTTCGTCAAATTGAAATATCACAAATTTCAGGCATCGATCTCAAAATGAGATGTTTTGATTCAAAATGATCAAATGTTATGAATTGTAAAGAAGCCAAATGAAAAGCTTCAATCTTATGTAATCATTTTCTTGTGGGAGGTCATATATGTTCATTTCTATAATTGAGATAGACCACTTGACTTAGTACTAGTTGTGTATGACTTGATTGAATTGATCATTGAAGCTTCACTCTAGACTAAGGACTATTCCACATTTGATAAACACACACAACACACTTGCCTAATGTTCAATGAATGTCTTATTCATTTGTTAGATTGTACTTGTCTAAATGTGATGTGTGTGTGCTCAATCTTATATGGATTAATCCAAAAAGATTTTTAATCATTTTATATGTTTTTGGAAGTGATTTTTATCACTCTTTGTGTTCATGTTTAGTGTTTAATTTGTTTTTCAATGTTTAAACATGTTCTGGTTTGAAAAAACAAGTGTCAGATTTTTTGGCCACTCATTTTGGCTACTTGCGTGAGCTGCCAGCAAGCTGCCAGTTTTGGCTACTCGGTTTGGCGGCTTGCAAGCCGCGAGTCTAAGCCGCGAGTTCATACAGAGAGGTTTCGCGGCTCACTCGCGACTTGGCTCGCGACTCGCCAGTCGCGAGTCGCCCAGAATCAGCTTTTTAAAGAGCTTTTTCGTGGGAAACTTGTTTTAAACCTCTCCCATCCTCTCTAAAACCTCTCTTTCAATATTTTTACATCTAAACCCAACTAATTTGAATGGTTTTTCATTCCATTAACTTTTCTAAGGTAATTATAAATTATTTTCATTATTTTTGATCCTTGGATTATGTTTTGGAGAGTTTTGTGCTCTTGGTTGGGATTTTTATCATTGGGGTTGGGAAAACTTAATTTTTGTCAAATTTCTTTATGGGATTGGTTTCTTTTGTTGATATGCATTGGATGTTAGCCCCTTGTGGCAGAAAGAACATGTATTAAGGGTGGATTTCATGATGTTCATGCATTGTTTCACATTATTGTTCATAGTGTGCATGCTAGGTGTTTGATAAAATGCCTCTTAGACATTTTCTCGCTTGTTTGGACTCCGATGAATACCAAACTTTGGGGTTTCTCATGTTTCCTTATTAGGAACATGTTTGGTTCATTAGTTGTGTATTTTGCACACTTTGCCTCACATGTGCATTTTTCATGCATTGGTCATGCATTGCACTTAGCCACCTCTTGCACACACCTTTGCTACCCTTGTCATGCATTGGTCTATACCTTGCTTCTTCATCCTAGCATGTCATCTCTGTCTTATGCTTTGTAGCATTTTACTTTGTCATGGGTTTGAGCTTCATTTTCTCATTCTTCTTGCACCCCTCATGCATCATTAGCATTGTTCATACCTTCATCTCTTGCCCTCGTTTCTTCTTGACCCTTTGTCTATTCCTGACAAAAAGGGGGAGAGTATACTCTAGAGAATGTTTCGGAGTATTTTGTCATTTCTATATGACTCTTGTGTACATCCTTAGGGGGAGAAATTCTATTTCTCATGCACATTTGTAGGGGGAGAGATATTCCATAGGAGAGATGCATATACCAAGGGGGAGAAGAAATTGTGTTAACTAGAAAACCTTGTTCTGTTTGTTTTCTTGTTGGATTTATGGTGCTTTGTGTTATGCTTTGGTGTTCTCATTGCATCATGTTTGTGCTTTGGACATGCATATATCCCTATGTTATTATGCTTCATTGAATGCATGTTCAGATGATCATTTCCTTTGCTATGTGATCATTGTAGTCATTTTTATACTTGTTATATTATACTTGTCATTTATTACTTGCTTTACCTTGAGGGTCTAATGTGTTTTGTGCAAGTGTTTCAGGGTACAAGTATATATATGTTCCAAGTGCATCACAGCTTCTCATCACTTTGAAGGGGAGAAATTTTAAGCACTTTTAGTTTATATTGTTTAAGTTTTTATTCAATATAATGTGTTTGTACCCATGTGCTTTTGTAAGCTTTTAGGGTTTATGTCCTTTGCATAGTTTGTAGGCTTTATGGTTTGTACCTTGCTTAGTGCAGCCTTTATGCTATGTTGAATTCAGTACTTTAATCTAAATGGTATGCATTTTGGTTTATGTACTGTCACTCTTGTGCCCTTGTAGGATTGTTCCTAGATGCATTTGCCTTGTGTGATATGCATTGGTTGAGTGTTGAGCATACAAGTGTCTTGCCTTGTGCATGTCAACTTGTATGTCCTTGTGTTCATTCCAAGTGTGAATGAGCACTGTGATCACTACATTGTGGTGTTCACTTGGTTGATCAAGCCATGGTTTGTTTCATAACTCCATCTTTGCTTGATCACATATTGCTTGTTTCATATGCATTTTATAATTTTCTGCTTACAATGATCATGGTGTATTGTTGTGTTTCAGGAGTATTATGTTCATATGATTCAAGTGCTTCACAGCTTCTAGAGTTAGGTGTGAGTGAGTTTTGTTCAACTGTTCCCAACTCACATGTTAAGTCTAGAGTCTGTTTTAGGGTTTTGTCACGGAATAGCCAAAGGGGGAGATTGTAAGGTTGAATTTATTCAACCATCTAATTGGCTTTATTCCGTGCCAAATTTGCTTGTAATTCAGCATTTAGTAACCCTGTATTTAGGTGGGTTTGATGTAAGGGTAGTGAGTGAGATAGAGTGAAGTTTGCTCAAGAGTGTGCAAGAAAACAGAGTCTCGCGGCTGGGTCTCGCGGGTGACTCGCGGCTTCAAGCCGCCAGAAGCAACCTCACGTGCCAAGCATGCTGGAAGATGAACAGTCTGCTAGCTGGAGCACTACAGGACAAAACAGGACAACTGGCCATACGGTTATCTCGCGACTGGATCTCACGACTTAGTCAAGCCGCGAGGTCAAGCCGCGAGCCACCCCTGTTTTGTAGAATTCTGACGTTTCACATTCCTCTCCACTCCAGTATAAATACCCCTATTATCCACGATTGAAAGAGAGCTTCCAGAGAGAATTTTGAGAGAGAAACCCTAAAGAAAAACCAGATTGTTTCACCCACAATCTCTACCTTAGAATCTCTTCAAATTCCTCAACTCTCTTCCTCTCCATTGTCAAATCCTTGAGAGGCATTATACCAAACCTGGTTCTCACCATCATCATCACTGTGAGACAGTTGTTTGGATTTCTGGGAAGCAGTTAGGAAGGAGCCAATCTTCATTGGTTGATGCTACGGTTTAGTAGCGGAATCCGGGAAGCTAGAAAAGAAAAAGGTTCGGCGCAACCTCGTTGGAGCAAGAAGCTTGGAGGGCTTAGGTGCACTGGGTAGATTAGGTTTGGAGGGTCTATTGCTGTCCTTGTATCCCAACTATATTTTCTAGTGGATTGATTACCGCTTGGAGGGCGGCGGAGAGGTTTTTCGCCGAGGGCTTCGGTTTCCTCTTCGATAACACATCGTGTGTTGTCCTTGTGTTTGCATCTCTCTTCCCTTTATCTTTGCCTTTTATTTTCTGCTGTGAATGTGATTTATAATTGGCTTAGATTGATTTCCAATTCTGTTTATAGCTTATGTTCATTTTCCGCACACTTGTTGTTTGTCATAAAGCTTGAATTGGTTATTTTGTGTTTGGGGGTCTAAACGTTCAAGGGTGTTTTTACACATATTTGAACTTTCAACCCGCGAGTGAGTCGCGAGCTGAGCCGCGACAATCTCTGAGTAACCCTCGCGACTAGACCTCCCACTCGCGAACAAGTCGCCAAAAATGACCCGCGAAGATGCGACTGAGGCACGCGACTTGACATAACCGCGACTGAGCCGCCAAAACAGGGCAAAACTGGATTTTTGAAATTTTCAGATTTTTCAAACAAAATACTTTCCAAAAATACTTAAAACACTCAAAAATCTTTTTGTGCTTGATTTAACAAAGATTGAGCATGTGAAAACACATTTCATCAAGTACAATCACACAAATGAATATGGCATTTATAGAACATAAACTTGTGTGTTGTGTGTGGATATCATCAATGAGATAGTCCTTAGTCTAATGTGAAGCTTCAATGATTAATTCAATCAAGACATACACAATTAGCACTAGATCATGTGACCCATCTCAATTATAGAAATATGTATATATGACCTCCCACAAAACTTGATAACATAACTTGGAGCTTTACATTTGACTCCACTTTTAGTCATAACATTTGATCTTTTTGATCTTTTGAAGCAATCACCTCTCATTGTGAGAGTGATATTTGACATTTCACTTTAATGAACAAGCCTTTGGCGTTTTGAATAAACATTTTCTTTAATATAAAGTCGCTTACCCTTTTTCCTAGTCGAATACTAGAATGTGCGACAGGCTTTTGCAGCTCAATATCTCTTTTCATTTGGAGATTTACATTTGGTGAGCTCTTTTTAGAAAAAACAAAAATAAAGAGTGGGAAGATATATAGACACAAGTCTATGCATGTCTCAAGATCAACATAACCATTCACTAATCATTCATGACAAGTTCGAAGATCTATTTACAACAATCACAACGATTTCAAGATTTCTCCCACATAGATATGAGTGCATGAAAACAAGCAATGCTCGAAAATGCACAAAGCCATTAGCACAAAGGTACAAGGCAAAACAAGTTTTGAGACAAAAACTCAGCAATGTCAATCAAGCTTTTTGATTTTCTAATTTTTTTTTATGTGATTTTTGGATTTTTGACCAAAAAAAAAGAAAAAAAAAAGAAGAAAATGATTGACCAAACAAAGAAGAACCAACAGAATTCACAAATGGACAAACAAACAATAAACATGTTGCACAAAGAGCTAACAAAGAAGTGTGTGCCCCAACACAAACAAATTTATCATATTATAAATATGTGAAGCACACAACACACAAGAGAGTCAAGGAATTGTACCAACACCAATGGTCTTACGGAGTGATTTAAACCGTGGACCATCGAGAGGCTTGGTGAAGATGTCCGCCTTTTGATTGTCGGTGTGTATGAACTCAAGACACACAACTCTTTCCTCTACCAAATCCCGAATGAAATGGTAACGTATCTCTGTGTTTAGATTTTGAATGCTGGACAGGATTCTTGGAAAGATTGATGGCACTGGTGTTGTCACAGAAGACACACATCGTTTCTTGAGGAATTCCATAGTCATGAAGTAATTTCTTCATCCAAAGAAGCTGAGTGCAGCAATTTCCAACAGCGATGTATTCTACTTCTGCAGTAAATAGAGACACTGAATTCTGCTTCTTGCTCATCCACGAGACAAGATTGTTACCAAGATAGAAACAGCCGCCTGAAGTGCTTTTCCGATCGTCTACACTGCCAGCCCAGTCAGCATCTGACTACCCAGCAAGACAAGCATTTGAGTCTTTTGAATACCACAGACCATAGTTTGCAGTACCATTCACATATCGAATGATTCGCTTAGCAGCAGTCAGATGAGATTCCTTCGGATTAGCTTGGTACCTGGCACAAACGCCCACACTAAAAGCAATGTCCGGTCTACTGGCTGTAAGGTAGAGCAAACTCCCTATGATGCTCCTATACAATGTAGGACTTACTTCGACTCCAGATGAATCAACATTCGGTTTAGTGGATGAGTTCATGGGAGTGGAGGCATGTTTTTTGGAGTCTAGTCCAAACTTCTTGACAATGTTTCTGGCATACTTCTCTTGAGATACAAATATGCCCTCCTTTTGTTGTTTGACTTGAAGATCCAAGAAAAATGTGAGTTCTCCCACCATACTCATCTCAAACTCTCTCTTCATCTCCTCAGAAAATTCAGTAGCACAATCTTCGATGGTTGCCCCAAACACTGTATCATCAACATAGACTTGTGCCACAAGGAGATAATCTTCATCATTTTTGACAAACAGAGTTCGATCGGCATACCCTCTCTTGAAACCTCTATCTAGAAGATAATGTGTAAGACGATCGTACTAGGCTCTAGGCGCTTGTTTTAAGTCATAAAGGGCTTTCTTCAATCTTAATACATGATCTGGAAAATGAGGATCCTCAAATCCTTTTGGTTGCTCAATAAATACTTCTTCATTTAGATATCCATTTAGAAATGCACACTTTACATCCATTTAATAAAGTTTGAAATTTAAAATGCACGCAATGGACATAAGGACTCGAATGGATTCGAGTCTTGCCATCGGAGCAAAAGATTCATCAAAATCCACTCCTTCTACTTGAGTGTATCCTTGAGCTACTAACCGAGATTTGTTTCGAATTATCTCTCCATCTTCATCAGTTTTGTTTTTAAAAATCCATTTTGTGCCTATAACATGAACGTTCTCAGGCCGTGGAACAAGTTCCCACACATCATTCTTCACAAACTGATTCAGCTCTTCATGCATTGACTCAACCCAATTCTCATCTTGAAGAGCCTCTTCAACCCTTTTTGGTTCAAACTGTGCAAGATAGCAGTGATATGTTACATGATTAGCTAGCAGAATGTTTCCTTTCCTGAGGCGAAGACCTTCATCAAGAGATCCTATGATGTTACTTTCCGGATGATTTTTGATAACTCTTGAAGATGGCCTTTTTGAAGTGGAAACTTCATCACTACGAGAGATAGGAGGATGAACTTCCGGAGGAGTAAGAGGGCTTGATGTTCTAGACATCGATCTCGTTTCCATTCTTGGGTTGATGGGAGTCGATTCTACTTCTGGTATAGGTTCTTCACCTTCTATATCCAAAGCTTCTACCTCAACATCGGGCTCTTTGGTGCTCGGCCCTTTTACATCATCAATCATTTCCACCTTAGATAAAGCATCATCAATCTTGACATTTATGGACTCCATCACAGTCTTTGTTCTCTTGTTAAACACTCTATACGCTCGACTTGTAGTAGAGTAGCCAAGAAAAATACCCTCATCACTTCTCGCATCAAATTTCCCAAGATTCTCTCGATCATTTAGGATGTAGCATTTACTTCCAAACACTCGGAAATACTTCACTTTTGGCTTCTTCCCATTTCATATCTCATAGGCAGTCTTCTTTGTACCAACTCGAAAGAAAATCCTATTGCCAATGTGACACGAGGTGTTGACAGCTTCTCCCCAAAATTTTTGAGGTATTTGCTTGTTAAGCAACATGACTCTTGCCATCTCCTGAATCACACGATTTTTTCTCTCTACCACTCCATTTTGTTGTGGAGTTTTGGGAGCTGAAAATTCTCTTTTAATTCCATTCTTCTCACAGAAGGACTCGAATCTTGCATTCTCAAATTCCCTCCCATGATCACTTCTAACTTTGGCTATCGGAATCCCTTTTTCGTTTTGTAGTTTCTTGCACAGAATCTCCAACCTCTCACAAGCTTCTGATTTTTCTCTAAGGAATTCAACCCAAGTGTATCTTGAGTAGTCGTCCACAATAACCATAATGTATCTCTTCCCCCCTAGGCTTTCAGTTCTGGTAGGCCCCATTAGATCAACATGAAGTAACTCCAAGCACCGAGAGGTGGCTATCACATTCACCTTGTGATGACTTGCCTTAGTTTGCTTCCCCATTTGACACGCACCACAAACGGTCTTCTTCACTTTTCCAAACTTAGGAAGTCCCTCGACTGCTTCAAGTTTGGAAACTTTTGCTACTTGTTTGAAGTTGGCATGCCCAAATCTGTGATGCCACAACTCCAACATATCCACACGAGCACTTCTACACAATATGGGTGCCGTGGGAACTATTCCATAACAGTTATCTGTAGTCCGATTTCCTTCCAAAACCTGAATCCCCTCTTCATTGATGATCAAACATCCCTTCTTAGAGAATTGTACCAGGAAATCATCATCACAAATTTGAGTGATGCTCAGCAAATTCGCCTTCAGCCCTTTTATGTACAGCACATCTTTCAACAGCGGCAAACCAGGTATCTCAATGGTTCCTTTGCCTAGGACTTGAGCATGACTTCCATCACCAAAGGTCACATAGTCACCAACCTTTTCTTTGAGTGTCTTAAATAGTGACTTATCCCCTGTCATATGGCGAGAACACCCACTGTCAAGATACCACAAACACGCATTAAACACCTTCAATGAGGTATGCACAAATAGGTTCACATGTGACAGACATTCTTGACCTTCAAACACAAACTCATCATCAGTTTTCATGCTTCTTTCAGATTGATTTTTCATTTTCAGATTCTCAATCATCTCACACAACATTCTATTCTTTCTTTTATATTTCTTAATCAATGATTTAGACTCAGATATGCTACTGTGTAAGACATGATTCTGATTTTCAAGATATTCCAGCATGTGAACAAATACTCTAGCATGTTTCTTAGTTTTTAACAACTCTACAAGATCATCAGTAAGACACCTTTCAGACATATGCATAGAGTTATTTTCACAAACACTTAAGCTACAATTCAGCATGGTATATTCCAAAACAATCAACCACAACACAGGGGTCTAGGATCACACTTAGGTAATAAAACCACAACAAGTGTACCCGCTCTAATACCAATTGAAAGTTCAAAAACGTGTAAAAACACCCTTGAACGTTTAAACCCCCAAATTACAACTTAACCAATTTAAGTAATATGTCAAACAACTAGTGTGCGAAAACTTAACATATGCTATAATATGAAATTGGTTAAAATCTATCTAAGCCAACACAAAATAAAATCCACAGCAGATAGTATAAAGGCAAAGATAGAGAGGAAGGAAGATGCAAACACAAAGACAACACACAATGTGTTATCGAAGAGGAAACCGAAGCCCTCGGCGTAAAACCTCTCCGCCGCCCTCCAAGCGGTAAACAATCCACTAGAAAATACAGTTGGGATACATGGACAGCAATAGACCCTCCAAGCCTAATCTACCCAGTGCACCTAAGCCCTCCAAGCTTCTTGCTCCAACGAGGTTGCGCCGAACCTTTTTCTTTTCTAGCTTCCCGGATTCCGCTACTAGACCGTAGCATCAACCAATGAAGATTGGTTCCTTCCTAACTGCTTCCCAGAAATCCAAATAGTTGTCTCACAATGATGATGATGATGAGAACCAGGTTTGGTATAATGCCTCTCAAGGATTTGACAATGGAGAGGAAGAGAGTTGAGGAAGAGAGTTGAGGAATTTGTAGAGACTCTAAGGTATAGATTGTGGGCGAAACAATCTTGTTTTTCTTTAGGGTTTCTCTCTCAAAATTCTCTCTGGAAGCTCTCTTTCAATCGTGGGTAAAAGGGGTATTTATACTGGAGTGGGAGAGGAATGTGAAACGTCAGGTTTTACAAAACAGGGGTCGCTCGCGGCTTGACCTCGTGACTTGACTAAGTCGCAAGATCCAGTCGCGAGTTAACCGTATGGCCAGTTGTCCTGTTTTGTCCTGTAGTGCTCCAGCTTGCATGACTGTTCACCTTCTAGCATGCTTGGCACGTGTGCTGCGTCTGGCGGCTTGTAGCCGCGAGTCACCCGCGAGTCCCAGCCGCGAGTCTCTGTTTTCTTGCACACTCTTGAGCAATCTTCACTTTATTTCACTCACTACCCTTACATCAAACCCACCTAAATACAGGGTTATTAAATGCTGAATTACAAGCAAATTTGGTACGGAATAAAGCCAATTAGATGGTTGAATAAATTCAACCTTACATATATATATATATATATTTATATCTATATATATCCATACCTACATAATCTTAGAGGGTCAATTGCTTATTTTCATACTTTTAAGGGATATCGCAATTTATAGTTTAGGGTAAATACTTATAGTGCATCCAAATTAATAATGACTTAAAAATGTGACAAAAAAAAAATATATAAATTGGCCCCAAGGTGTTGTTCTAGCCACTTAACAGCAACCTCCAGATGGATGCTGCTGGAAGGATATGTAACATTAACCAATTTTTGGGGTCAAAGGATAAAATTAAAACGTCAATAACTAAATAAACAAATGTCACAATCTTGGAGGGACTAATTTATTGTAAATAGTCTATAGCCTTTGGTTGGAAAAGTAAGAACCTATCATGGTCAGGAAGAGCCACCCTTATCAAGTCAGTTGCTCAGACCATTCCAGCCTATCATATGTCAACCATCCAATTCCCAAAAGCTCTTTGTGAGCAATTGGATGGGGTGATAAGACGGTTCTGGTGGAACCCAAAATCAAGAGAGGGACAATATTTGACCCCAATGGCATGGTCATCCTTATGTTGGCCTCAGAAGGAAGGTGGTTTGGGCTTTAGGAAGGCATGGGATTTCAACCAAGCCCTTCTCTCCAAATTGGCTTGGTGGACACTGTCGGAAAAAAAAATGTCTTTGTGTTACGATATTAAGAGCAAAGTATAAGGTTCGATCCAACTGGTTGAACCATCAAACTGCGGGTAGCTCATCTCCCACTTGGAGAAGCATTGAAGGTACAAAACATCTTATAGCTCAAAGTGCTTGCTTTCAAGTTGGCAGTGGGAAATCTATTAGAACTTGGTTGGATCCGTGGATTCCTGATTTACCTTCTTTCATCCCTCGTCCAAAGGAAGGCTCTAATCCAGACATTTCACTGATTGTATCTCAACTCATTAATCCAAGTCTTAAAGGGTGGGACTATCATAAGCTCAAAAACTTATTTGATGAACAAACTATCAAAGCTATTCAGAGAATTCCTATTTCCTTCCACCCACAAGCTGACAAGTGGATATGGACTGCCACTTCTAATGGGCAAATATCAGTGAAATCAGCTTATTGGCTTGGCCGGAGAGAGAACCCGCCTACTAGTCAAGATGTGTCAAGGGGAGAAATTTGGAAAACCAAGATTCATGAGAGACTAAAAATGCATTTATGGGGGATTGTAGCAAATTGTCTCCCTACTAAATCCTTGTTGGCTAAATATATTAATATTGGAGGTACGACCTGCTCATTATGTGGCATGGAAGATGAGACTTGTCTCCATCTATTTGTTATGTGCCCATTGACTAAAGCTATTTGGTTTAACAGCCATTGGGGGTTCAAGTTTGATGGTTTGGGTCTTTCTTCCTCCTCCCAATTCATTCAAACCTTAATATCTCCTCCAAATGCAGTTGGGTTGAATTCATCTATTAAGGCAGAGTTTTTACTACACGGTGCAGTGATATGTGATGTGGTATGGAAGTTAAGAAACCAAGTTCAATTTGAGGAAATTTCTCCTAATTTGGATGGGATGTTGTTAAAGACATCTAGATCTATTGCTGGGTTCAAGAAGGTTCTTGAGTCCCCGTTGGGGTCTTCAAGCAATAGGATCCAATCAGCTTGGTCTAAACCAGATAGGGACAGTATTAAGGTCAATGTTGATGCTGCCTGCAACATTGAAAGTTCATCCATTACAGCTATAGCTAGAGATTGGAGAGGGGAGGTGGTGTTTGATTGCTCTAAAAGAGTAAACACCACACTCCCTCTCCAAGCAGAGGCGGAAGCTATAACCTGGGCTCTCAACTTGGCAGCAAACTTGGATGCCGACTCCATTTCCATTGAGAGTGACTCGAAGACCTGCATTGATGCGCTGAGGTGTCCTAACCAAGAAGCTCCTTGGAGAATAAAAACCAGCTGCACTGATGTTTTAGCTTTAAAATTGAATTTCTCTAATTGTAGTTTCAGTTGGGTAGCTAGAGAAGCAAATGTTGCTGCTCATGTATTAGCCAAGTGGCCTTTGTCAAACAACTACTTTGGCTCTTTTGATGTGGGGTTGGGGCCTCCTTGCTTTGTTTCTGTTATTAAAGCTGAGGCTCTTTCCTTGGCTGTGTAGTTTTTGTTGTTGGTTTAATAAATATGTTGGTTCATCAAAAAAAAAAAAAAATTATTTATTTATTTGCTCATTGGCTAGAAATAGAGCTCTAGCAAAATTATTATCTTAATCGTAGGCATGCATTGACCAACTTGGAGGAGTTCCACTATCTACCCTCCAATATTCTGCTGAAAATTTCTCTGCAACTCTCTACTCTCAACTAATTTTTTCTGCTAAAAGTTTCAGTCCACCACCAAAAGATTTATCAAAAGCATGTCCGCTTCTTGCAGGAACCCTGTTCTTTCAGATTCAGATAGTCATTTTTCAGCCACAATGCAACATGCAATTACAGATTTCTTACCTTGAAGAAAAGCTGTTTTGCATATCAAGAGGAAGAAAGTAATCATGGACTTCTTCCTTGGTTTTAAAATTCTCTATCAGGTCTTGCGGTTCCAGATTTCTCTTATTTTTCCTAATCTCTATCGTGCCTTTTGGATTCTACTTTCGTTTGTCATTGATGTCCTTTATTGTTCCATTTGTCATCTGTATGGGCGCATCATTTACCTTCTCCATGATTTCTTTTGTTCCCTTAAGTCATTTATGACTACTTGCTATTGTGGCCTAATCATCCTTGCCATTGTTTGCATTGTGGCCCTTTTCTTGAATTACACAATACTTCCCATGTTGGACAATGAATTCAAGTGGATTAGAAGAGAATCAAGATTATTGAAAGCTTTTGTAAAAGATGTAGTACAACTTCTGCATTTAGAGGTTCAGATTGACAGCGAACGGAGAACAGATTATGCAAATAGATTGCCTCCAGATGTCTATTCTTGGATACAAAACTTGATGCTCCGGAAGGACATTCAGTGGATCAATGCTGGCTTTTCTGGCCTTTACCAAGGAAAGGAGACATACGGTTTCAAATTTATCAGAAGACGACAGCAGAGTCTCCAATCTCAGAATAACCCTGTCCCCATAGATGACACGATATCTGCTGTAAACAAGATCCAACGTCATCTCAATCAGGAACAAGATATACTTATAGACGTATATCTTGAAGTCAAGGCATTATTGAACCAGTTGAAGGACTTATGTAAACTTTTTGAAGATCCAAAAGCAACTGAAGGTGTAAATTATTCAAGAATGGCTTGCTTGGAAAAAATGAGATGCATCTCTCTTGATGCAGAGGATTCCATAACTATATATATAAATTCAGCCAAAGGCAGGGAGAATCATCTAGACAACACAGGACATGGGTCAAAGCTCTGCATGGAAATCAAGCGAATCAAACATACTATCAATCTTCTGAATGGAAGTACCAAGGTATACCACATTGAACTAAGACAAAAGTCTAGATCAAGCATCGGCTTTGAAGAAGACACACATGAATCAGTCTCACGACTAACCAACAATGAGGACATCTCTGTTGATTCCATTGTAGGGATGCAGGGCATAGGTAAGACAACTCTCCAAAAATTGTGTATAACCATAAAGCCATTGTCAATCATTTCCCTTTCCGTGCTTGGGTATCGGTACCTCAAGAGTCCAATGATGTCAACACACTTCTAGAAGATGTGGGAATCCAGGTCCTAAAGATTAGTGAATTACAGGAGGAACCAGATGGAAAGGATTTCTGGATCAACAAAATGAACAAGTTCTTGAAGGAAAGAAAGTTCCTTCTTGTTCTGGACATCTTGACAAAGGAAGCCTGGGATACTCTAAAAGAAGCATTCCCGAAAACCACAAATGGAAGTAAAATTTTGCTGACCGCACACAGCAGGACTGTAGCTTCACATGCTAATCAAGATAACACACCCTACCAACTTCGACTTCGAACCAAAGAAGAGAGCTGGCGGTTGTTTATCCAGAGGGCACAGGTTCCACCTGATAATCTGTCACCGTCACACACAGAAGCACTAAAGGAAGTAGTGGAAAGATGTGGGGGCTTACCCCAAGCCATTGAATATCTTGTGGATAAATTTTCAGGAAAAGATGTGACTGCTCTGGATTTGAGAAGGGTGCCTATCAATGATCATTTCCAAAACGGATGGTCCAAAACCTTGGAGAATGAAGATTTGAGTGAAGATTTGAAGAAATGTTTTTCTTACTTCAGACTCTTTCCTTGCAACTTTGAAATTCCTACAAGGAGACTAATTGCTTTGTGGTTGCATAAGGGTTGGTGAAACAAAGTGATGTTGAGAAAGAAACTCTAGAATATGTTGCAGAGAAGTATTTATCTGAATTGATTGGCCTGAACATGATTCAATAGTACAAAAAAAGATTAATGGGAAAGTAAAGACATGTCGCTTGCCAAATGCTTTGCTAGAGCTCTGCCTGTCCAAATGTTTGAGTTCAGATCGGCAACTTGCTGATCATTTTAACAAAAATGACGCCAGTTTTGCTCATATTCATGGTAACAACACAACATCGGCTGATCTGCAAGGTTATAAAAGGCATGTTTCCTTCCTGTCCTTTGACACACGGGAGGGAACTAAGCCTGGAGAAGACATCGAGAACTTCCTTCGCAAGGCCATTTCAAGTGGATGCTTCAAAGTTTTAAAGGTTCTTGATCTTGAACGTGTATTCAGACCGCAACTACCCAATGCCATAGGAAACTTGATTGAACTGAAGTATCTTGGCTTAAGGTGGACTTACCTCGAGATGATCCCATCATCCATAGGTAACTTGCGGAAGCTTCAAACTCTAGATGTGAAGGATACTTATCTCCACACTCTCCCTTCTTCAATATGGAAACTGAAAGAACTTCGGCACCTATATTTGAACCAGATTTATTGAAGTAAATTCGCGCATCAACCGAGTTCCAATTCCTTGAAGAACTTGCAAACATTATGGGGTGTTTTCGTGGGTGAGGACAGTCATCTGAAGGATGGGCTGGAGAAGTGGACAAACCTTCGGAAATTGGGACTGGCACTTCAATTACCATCACAACAGCAAAGGGCATTGGCAAAGTGTGTAGTGAAACTGAACAACCTTGAATGTTTGAGTTTGAGATCTATTGATGAAATGAGCAAACCTCAGGTTCTATACTTGGAGTCTTTGTCAGGTATGGAAAATCTCACCAGCCTCTATCTATTTGGAAAGCTAGAGATTCCATCCATCATATCTGAGTTTCCACAAAGTCTCTCAGACCTTACCTTGTCTGCCTCTGGGCTTAAGAATGACCCGATGCCAGCTTTAGATAAACTCCCCAATCTCAAATCACTCTGTTTCTACTCTGGTTCTTATGAAAGAAGAGAGATGGTCTGCTCCCGAGGGAGATTTACCAAGCTTCTAGTTCTGAAACTTTGGAAACTAGAGATGATAGAAGAGCTGCAGGTGGAGGAAGGAGCAATGCAAAATTTGAGGGAGTTGGATATCAGGTCTTGCAAGGAGTTGAAGTTTCCCACTGGGTTAAAGCACCTAAAGAATTTACGTGAATTGAATTCATGGGGTATGCCCGAGGAATTCACAACAAGAATCGAGGAAATAAGGGGCAAATTTGGGATGTCATTGCCCATTTCCTACCATTACTGAAAAGAAATTGACTACAAGCTAGAAAGACTCCAGCTTTAATGCATGTTAGGTATGTCATTCTTTCCCTTTGGTTTGCATTTGATTTAATTTCCTTCGAAAATATTGTAAGCTTAACGCAAGGACTTGTAGCAGACGATTGCTTCCTTATATTATTCTCCTGGTCCCTGAGAATTGATGTGGTGTTGAACGAAAACCAGAGAATTGTTTCCTGGAAGACATGGAAATTTACTATGGGTCATGGTGAGGTACTTCTATTTGTTCAAGTTTAATTATTTGAGGTTCGGCTTCTTTAAGTGTTTCATAAGTTATAAACAATATTTTTACTGTGCAGAAAACTTTAATAGAATGGTAGGCATTGTTAGTACGAAGTGGTTGGTTGTGAGATGGGTGTCATGGGATATGGTTTGGTTTTAGTTTGTGAGTGTGATATGCGATCGTGTTTATGAGTTTGGTTTGTGAAGGACTGTGAGTTGTGTTTGTAGTTCATTCAAATCGTTTAAATTTTATTATCTTGTGTGACTTGTTTTACCTTATTGTCTGTGTGAAATTGCGAATGTGCTTCCATTACTTCCAAATTCCAATGTATTCGTATCAGTCTACCGAAGCTTCTGCACTTATGTTTGGAAATGAGATGAGATGGTATAGTGGGGAAGAAGAGGAGGGGAGAATTGTTATCCCTTTACCAGTTAACTTTGTTTGCATGTTTTAAAATTTACCAACAACAAAAGATAATAGATACCTCTCCCATTTCTTTTCTTGAAACCTGGGCTGACATTCTTTCTTTACATCTAAATTTTTGTTTTCAACTACCTTAACCTTTTGGGAAGCTAAACAGACTGCTTTTACTAATTACTACAACATTTTTTTTTAAGTTTTAATTAGCTTAACTAATGAAGTCACTTCTTGTCAAATAAGATAACTGGATTTGAATCCCACCTATACTAATATAAAACTCATTGGTGCCGTAGCTTAACTGTAGAGAGCAATAATTATGGAATAAAGGCCATATATTAAAATCATATTGTATCTCTCCTAAAATATACATTTCCAGCAGAGAAATGATGCACCATATTAAGGTTTTGTTTTTTTGGTAAGTTGCTCTCACACCCAGTCATTCTTCACCACATGAACAGTTGACTGTAGGTAATTGCTACCATATTGCTGTACAAGCGTTTTGAATGTCCAAGAACTCATTTGAGAAGCTGTAATAGCACAGATACGAAAACAAATGCTAACAGTAACAGAGTGCATTTACTAATTACTGTAACATTTCCAAGAAAAACATGATGCAGAATATTAAATTTTACCCAACTACAAAGAAAAGAACAAAACATTTTCATCGAAATAAATTACTACTCTAGTGAATCACTCAACTATTTACTCTATAATTTTCTCGAAAAAAAAAAAAAAAAAACTATTTATATGTTTCTAGATAATTATTATGAGCATATTAAAAATAATGTATATTAAAAAAAATTAAAAAAAAGCTATATCTTTTGTCAGAGTGTTGAGTAAGTTCAGGGAATATAATGCAATTACCAAAATTGCCCACGCCGCTGCCCCAAATTCACGTACACGTGGCCACACCGAATCTTCAAGGCCCAATCCATTAACAAATCCTCAAAGTCAAATCCATTGTAATTTTAGATGCAATTGAAGACTTGATGGAACACATGCTTTGGTAACCGAAGATTCGAAGAGTATGGTGTCGCGAGTTGCGAGCTTTTTGTTTGGTTGCTGTTGCTATGCAATAATACAAGAGTGTGAGAGAAGCGGGTGAAAGAGATCGATTTTAAATGGACAAGGCATATTTGTAATTTCAAGAAAAAGTTGAGGATGATAAATGAATACAAACACACACATATATAAACATGCACAAGAGTATATCAGCCACTGTTTATGGAAAATTATATAAAAAGACTGATAGTTTTTACCATATTTCTATTAGATTATAAATTTATTTTTTCTATTAAAGTGTAAAACTTATAAAACCATTTGATTTTGGAACTTCTATTTATCTCAATTATTCATATTTGTTATTTCAAGTAGTAAATAGGGGAGAAAAAAAAGGAGAAATCATCAATAAATCTTGTGTTTCATCTACACAGTTGGAGGAATAGCAAAATCCCGTTTGTAAATGGGTATCAACCCGACCTAATTAAATCGAGCCAACGACTAGGGATAGGTGGGGTTTAAAGGTTGAGAACTGAGTTGGAGTCAAATCTGAAACAACTGGGCCAATACCATCTTGTAACTATCGTACTCTTGGTGCATAAATCAATTTGATAGCCATTAAAAATAATAGACAAATAGTAAAAGCTTCACCTAGAATGATAAGCTGTAAATGAATCTTATACCCTAAAAAGTTGAAGTTTATTAAAGTGAAATGCAAAATTTTATCCAAAGTATCATGTTTTTCACTTTTTCTCTACTCTATTATTGTTTGCAATAATAAAGATTGATGAAGGCTTTAAATTGAATAGGTTTCAAAAGTTTATAAATTTAATTGATAAAACTAAAAACTTGTAACGAATAAATTGTTGGTCTTTTCATGTAATTTCCTCCTTTAATACAAAACTACCTTGGTAAAATATGCTCAAATGGGAGTGCTCTTTGTATCAATATCAAGCACTAACATACTAACATAGGAAAACGGAATAAATATAGAATAGAGAAAGAATAAATAATTTGTTGAAGAAAGTAATTTTTTTAAAAAAAAGAAAAAAGGCTAGTGGTTCATTGAGAGGCCTTTTGAGAATATAGTATTAAGGAATGAGTTTTAATTATTCAACTGCTAAAATCTCTTTGCATCTCAAAAAATAATTAGGATTTTTTTTTTTTTTTTTTTTTTGAGAAGCAATATAATTTGGATTAAATCTCAACTATACTAAAAATAAATTTATTGGTATCTTAAATAATGATAAAGAGGGCCACCATTACGAAGGAATTCAAAGTCTCGAGAAACTGCAGAGCAAGAAATTCAAACCCAAGATCATGAAGAAGCTGGCAGAAGGCTCAAAGAAGTGTAACATCTATTTCCTTTTCATTTTCCATATGGTTGCTAATGCTAGTTTCAGTACAGTGATTCCCCTAACACACATTGATTTACAGACATTGCTTAACAATCACACATATTCACCATCCTCTAGTATGTATAATCTGTACGCCTCACTCACACACGCTCATCGCATACGCATCCACGGATACACCAAATTCATGCAGCGTCAGAAATATGTATATAAACACATTAGCTATTCTCACCAACACAGACACACAGTCACATAATTAATCTGATAATGTTACAACCACCACATATATAGGTCCACTTCTAAACATCTGAAATTACATATACTATAAACACAAACATACCCAGTGGCGAGATCGAAACCTTGAAGTTGCTCGACCATGATGTCTGGGACCCTGGGTCATGAAAAAAAGGTGAGATAGAGAGAAAATGGGGAAGAGCAAACGGGTGCAAGAGGCACCGCCAGTAATGGGCCTGGTTGCCGTTCTTCTTACAAAATTCAATCAGGTCACCTAAAAGCCCAATCCAAAAATCGAATCCAACTGACACATTAGCTTAAACATAGATACAATATTCGTATCCGCTGGTACAAAAATTCATTTCTATTTTATTATAAAAACTTACTTTTTTATTTTATTTTATTTGCTCAATTTTTAAAGAATTATACATCAAATTATTTATTTTACACTACATTTCAATAAAATATCAATTTTCTCTATTTACTTTTCTTTTTTTCACACACAACAACCACTCACTCTCTTCATTCATACTCATAATATGTAAAGATATAATAAAATATAAAATAAAATAGTGTAAATTTATTTGATATGGATAGTTCTTAGAAAATTTTACCTTATTTGATATGGATAGTTCTTAGACATATTTAGACAATTTTACCTTATTTGATATGGATAGTTCTTAGAAAAAAAAATGATATGATTACTCTAAAATGTGTAAATTTGACACAATTTTTTATTATACAAACTTTGATATGATTACTCTGAAATTGCCATCACATTCTTCAAAAATTACATCTCAACCCACTAATTTTTCCAAAATTATATTTTAATACTTAAGGTTTTCTAAAATTTCATTTTGACCTCAAAATTTACTTGAAATTTCATTTTGATCATAAGCTTTTCCAAAATTACATTTTAAATTCAAAAGCTTTCTAAAGCTACACTTTGACCTAGAAAACTAAACAATTGCTCCAAACATTTCAAAATTTTCACCTCAATTCTTAAACTACAAAAAATTTCACTTTTCCCCCTAAACTTTTAAGAATTGCACAAAAGTCCATAAGTTGATAGTTCATAGACATCACCATTTTCAAACCCAAATTTTACCAAATTATACTAAATATCCTTATGATCAATAAAATTGACAAGGATCAAGTTGATACTCCACAAGAATTTGACAATTGTATTTTTTTTTTAATGAGAAAAAATGCTTTGGGAAATAAAACCATGTTTATCCAAAAATATCATGTCGAATATTCAAGTTATTTTTTAAACAGAAAATCATATAAAAAAGAAGTTATTGCCAAAAGATAGACGTTGTACAATGCCTAATATCATGCATCTACATGTGTAACCGAACTTCGATCTGGATCTACATCTTTTGGCTTGATACATGATTTTAGAGCTTAGTTTAGCTTAGGAACGCTTAGGACATTTTTTAACCTAAATTGGAAGATAAAATCAATTAAAAATAAGTGACCAATTACATCTTAGAAATATAATGGTTGGTGAAAATTCTGTTAAATGAGCAAAAGATAAAAGACACACATTCAGACGCATCACCAAAATATCACACCTTGTCTCAAATCACCAAGACTCCATATTTGTGTTGGGCAGCTTATTGATATTTTTTTCGTAATTTCACTCGCTTTTATTTCTGATTTGAGCTAGCAAGTAGTCATTTTAAAGAAAATTTTATGATTTCAATGGGAATATTCAAGATTCAAATCTCCTCACCTTAATTATCAATGTATCCAATAATTAATAAATAAATAAATAATAATCAATGTATAAAAAAAAATGTAACAAAATTCTAGATTTAAACATACAAAATTAATGGATGGATCTAAATTTCAAATGAGACAAAATTTTAGGTTTATTCAAACAACATTTTTCCTAGGTCTATGCTTCGATTCTTATTGTTTCATTATTTAATCTTTTGTTTAACTTAATAATTAATTGTTACAATACTAGATAATTGAGTAGGTAATGACTTGACGTCAATTCAATCCTGACTCCCTGTAAACCTTCCCTAATCCAGGAGGCGTTATCTAGTCCATCTTTTACCTGTAACACAAGTGTGCCGTATAATAAAGAGATTATCTAGAGAGAGTTTAGGGATGTAAATCCCACTTGCGATACGACACCGGTTGCATGCAGTAAGTGCGTGCATTCAATAAAACCATCTCAATAATATGTGTATATATATATATATATATATATTGAAAGTTCAATTATGTGTATAAACACCCTTGAACGTTTAGACTCTCAATTTATAACTTAACCAATTCAAGCATTATGTCAAACAACTAGTGTGCGAAAAATGAACATAAGCTATAATACAGAATTGGAAAAACTATCTAAGTCAAATTAAAATCACAACCCACAGCAGATAATAAAAAGACAAAGATAAAAAGGAAGGAAGATGCAAACACAAAGACAACACGTGATGTGTTATCGAAGAGGAAACCGAAACCCTCGGCGTAAAACCTCTCCACCGCCCTCCAATCGGTAAACAATCTACTAGAAAATGTAGTTGGGATACATGGACAGCAATAGACCTTCCAAGCCTAATCTACCCAGTGCACCTAAGCCCTCCAAGCTTCTTGCTCCAACGAGGTTGCGCTGAACCTTTTTCTTTTCTAGCTTCCCAGATTCCATTACTAGACCGTAACATCAACAAATGTAGATTGGTTCATTCCTAACTGCTTCCCAGAACACCAAAAAGCCCTCTCATAGTGATGAATATGGTGAGAACAAGGTTTTGGTAAAATGCCTCTCAAGGATTTGACAATGGAGAGGAAGAGAGTTGAAGAATTTGAAGAGACTCTAATGTATAGGTTGTAGGTGAATCAATCTTATTTTTCTTTAGGGTTTCTCTCTCAAAATTCTCTCTGGAAGCTCTCTTTTATTTGTGGGTATAAGGGGTATTTATACTGGAGTGAGAGAGGAATGTGAAACGTCAGATTTTACAAAACAGGAGTGGCTCGCGGCTTGACCTCGCGACTTGACTGAGTCGCGAGATCTAATCGCGAGATAACCGTATGACCAGTTGTCCTGTAGTGCTCCAGCTAGCATGACTGTTCACCTTCTGGCACGCTTGGCACATGTGCTGCGTCTGGCGGCTTAAAGCCACGAGCCACCCGCGAGAACAAGCTGCAAGTCTCTATTTTCTCGCACACTCTTGAACAATCAACACTCTATCTCACTCACTACCCTTACAACAATCCCACCTAAATAGAGGGTTACTAATTGCTAAAATATAAGCAAATTTGGTACGGAATAAAGCCAATAAAATGGTTGATTAAATTCAACCTTACACACACACACACACATATATATATTTATTTATTTATTTATATAGGTGGTTACCTGATGGTAGAAGTCGTCTCAAAGTAGTTTCGGTGATCTTACACTATAAAATTCGGGTTTAAGTGGACCAGGACAATGATACCTAGCTATATGAGCCATTTTTTTACCAAGCAAAAGAATATATATATATATATATATATATATATATTCTAATAGGCTGATTCATTTGTTAAAAAAAAAAAAAGGATCTTATGAGATGGTTTTATATATGAAACATTTCACACAATATATGTAGTTCTTCGTGAGCGATTCTTAATATATTATGAGAGAATAATCTCAAACAGTGGTCTCATGAAATATCATCTTATTGGAAGAAACCAATATTATACAACTGGTGTATTAAATAATTCTAAAATCCACCCAATTTCTCTTTAATCATTAAAACACTAGCTCAACTAGATAGTGCACTAGGGTTATGTAAACTTGGACCATCTAACGATTTTAATGAAACAATTCAAATGATAGCGTCTTCTATCTTGATTTTATTATTATTTATTTATTTATTTTTTGTCTTGATTTTTTACGACAAATTATTTCGACAACTTTCATCCAGTCTTCAGTTACAAAATAATAAAAAAAATTTCTACGCTTCCATTAGTTGTCGGAGTAATCTGTGATTCAGCAAAAACAAAGGCATGGTTTTAAAAGAAACGTCAACTCTCCTAGACAGAGACTTCAAAGTCAATATAGTCTTTCCATAATCTGGCAAGTGGATGGCTGCTTGATAAAAATGACAGTTATATATTCTTTGTTCAAATGTGACAAAATTCTAGATTTAAACAAACATTTTTTCCAACTTCAGAAATTGTAGAGAGTTAATATTTATATTGTTTAATTATTTAGTCTTTTGTTTTACTTAATTAAATATTACTATATTTGCTTCTATATATTTCTAATTTATCCATATATAAATATTAAGACCGAAACTTTTGACTTTTTATTGATTATTTAAATTTTGACATCTAAACTTTGGAGACTTCAGAATTTTACATCTCAATAATTTTTTTTTTAATATATATATATTTTAATTAATTAAAGTTTGAGATTGAGTTCTTACTTTCTACCCGATTAACCCTTCTTCTAAATAAACCTCCTACCTTTCTCACTATTTGACAAACTATGGGAAGGGGCAACAATGAAGGAACGAGGTTTCTCAACGGCTGAATCCAAACAATGTAAACTGGGGTCGTTGAAGGCGAGAGTAGTAGTGGCATTAATTTTTTTTCCTCCTCACTATATTATGGTATAATTCCTCCAAGGTTCGTTCAGGTTCCGCAAGTGTTTCGTAAAAAGTTTCTCTCTGACAAGAAAAGTTTTGGAAACACCGAAACTTCTCTTTCACTGTAGAATTCGTTGTCCCTTCAAGTAAGGCTGTCGGTCCTTGGATAAACACTGTTTATCGTAGGGTTTAGTGGGGTTTTTTCTTTGGGGTTTGGGAAACACGTGTGTCTTCAACCAATTGAAGGGATAATGAAACACTGGAGTAACCTGTCCCTGAATGAAAGAGAGGATGGTACTCTTAACTTTTCTAGAGAAAGATCATCTGGAGAAACAATTCTGCCAGCTAAGTTTTTCACCAAGCGAGCACTAAGTACTGAAGCAGTCATCCGGACCTTTAACATATTATGGCACTCAAAAAATGGCTTTCAGGTTCGGATAGCAGGAAATCACATTCTCCCTTTCGCTTTTGATAATAAAGAAGAGGCAGAAAAAATACTCTCACTCCAACCATGGAGCTTTGATAAGCACCTTGTTGTACTATGCCGCTATGACAATGCTATCCCTATTAGCGAACTCAATTTCAATAGAGTCACAATGTGGGTCCAAGTACACGATCCCAGTACCCTTTTAAACAGGGGAGTTGCAAAGGATCTCTGTAATGCAGTAGGAGAAGTGTGTAAGGATGCAAAACTTTCTGAGATGCAGGGTGGTCACTACTTCGGAGTAAAAACCACCATGAATGTAACTATCCCTATGTGTCGTGGCTGGAAAATATCCCTGGAGAATGGTGAAATGGGTTGGGTAAGTTTCAAATATGAAAGACTTCCAATTATCTGTTATTGGTGTGACTGCCTTGACCACTGACAGGTGGATTGAAAGTAATGGTACCCTGAATCCTGAAGACCGAGAATATGGACCATGGATTAGAGCTTCCCCGTTCGTCATGCCTTGGAAAACTGTGATCAAAGTCCCAGGATACTATGAAGCTCTAAAAAAAGAGAAAGGCCTGAAAACAAAAAGCCATGAACAACCACGACTGCAAACCCAGCGGACTCATCTCTGGCGACTCAAAATCAGGGCACAAGGCAAACTGAACCCGTAGCCAGCATTAATAACGATACGTTACAGGGAGTTATTGCCACAAATGGTTTAGGAAAATCCTTTATTGATACGTTATTTGATATTGATCAGGAAATAATGAAGTTTGACAGCAACACATGCATTAATCAAGGAGTTAATGCCGTGGAGGCTAGGGCAACAGAATTTGACTCAAATTTGGACTCTTCAATACCGTTACCCACCACTCCTACACAACCCTTGAACTTAAGTGAACACGTGCAACACCACATCCCTCACCCAAACCCTATTCCAAACACGTGCATCCCTGATAACGCTCCAAGAACATGGAAAAGAATCCCACGAACTCCTCAAGACTTAGACTCTACACAGAAAAATACCCTTCCTCACAAATGCACCCTCACACTAGAAGAAGCCTTTGAACAACCAAACAAAAAAAGAGTCCTTTCCCATGAACCAGAACTTGAATTGGCAGTAGCTGTATCTCAACATCGCCATGAACAATGAGTCTACTTTGTTGGAATTGTCGTGGGCTTGGGAACCCACAGACGATTCAGGAGCTCGGTGACCTAGTCTGGGTACAAGATCCTGCAGTTGTGTTCTTAGTCGAAACATGGCTGGATGAAGCTAGGCTAATCGAATTACGAAATAAGATGGGGTTTGGAGATACATTTGGAGTTTCCCAAGTCACAAGAGGTGGGGGACTAGCTTTGTTTTGGAAAAAAAGATGTTGAACTATCAGTCGAAAATTCATCCCTAAATTATATTGATGCCATTATCGACAAAGGGAAGGAAAACAGTTAGAGACTTACTGGCTTCTATGGCTTTTCAAAGACCCGGAATCACATGGAATCATGGAATAAAATACGATGGCTTCACCACAAGTCTTCTCTTCCTTGGATTTGTGCTGGCGACTTCAATGAGATTCTAAAATCTCATGAAAAAGTTGGTGGCAGGCCAAGACCAAATGGGCAAATGCAGGAGTTCAGAGATGTTTTTGATGAATGTGGATTCATTAACATGGGATATTCGGGAAACAAGTTCACTTGGTATAAAAATTATCTGAATGGCAACACGATTTGGGAATGGCTTGATAGGGTTGTGGCAACCCAAGAATGGATGAATCTGTTTCCAGCAACAAAGGTGCTCACTCTTAAGTACGGTACCTCAGACCATAAACCCATCAAAATCCATCCGATGGGCATCCCAAGAAAGAAGCAACACCCTTGGAGATTCGAACAAGTATGGTTAGACAATAGGGGTTGTCATGAAACAGTCCACACGGCATGGAGTCAGAATTTTGGGCCCTTTCCTATGACAAATGTTGCTGGAAAAATCAACAAATTCCAATCAAGTTTGGAACGGTGTAGTAAACAGAATTTTGATAATATTACAAGACAATTGGTGGAGAAGAAAAAAAAATTGAAATAGGCAAAGAGGGTGGCGGCTCAGACAAAAAATTTTGATTAGATACAACAACTGAAACATGAAATAAATGGGTTGTTGGTGGTGGAGGAAAAAATTTGGCATCAAAGGTCTCAATCTCATTGGATCAAATCCGAGGACAAAAATACTAGCTACTTTCACAGTAGTGCTTCTCACAAATTTTGCCACAATAATATCCATGGTCTTCGAAATGCAAATGGAGAGATGTGCACTGGGGATGACAATGTAGCAGCCCTATTGGTGGATTATTATACAGGTTTATTCACCACAGCAAATCCATGTAGCATTAAATCAGTCTTACAGCATGTTCCTCAAACAATTACTGAAGAGATGAACACCCTCCTTGGCCGTGAGTTTACAAGGGAAGAGGTAGACGCAGCTCTATCTCAAATGGCTCCATTAAAAGCTCCAGGTCCTGATGGGATGCCCCCAATATTTTTCCAACACTATTGGGAGGATATTGGAAGTGATGTAGCTGCTACAATACTCTCATGCTTCAATTCGGCCCACATCCTAGTAGTTATAAATCACACCTACCTCACTTTTATTCCAAAAGTGAAAAGTCCTGAGCATATAACTGAATTTCGACCTATAGCCTTGTGTAATATTGTGTATGAGCTTATTTCAAAGGTCTTAGCTAATTGCCTAAAAGTCATTTTACCTAATATTATATCTGAATCTCAAAGGGCTTTTCAATCTGACAAAGCAATTTCAGATAATATATTAGTTGCTTTTGAGACATTGCACCACATGAAAACAAAGAAATCAGGGAAAATTGGCTCTATGGCACTCAAACTTGACATGAGCAAGGCTTTCGATAGAGTGGAATGGACTTTTCTTCTACAATTGATGGAAAAGATGGGCTTTAATGGAAGATGGGTGAATTTGATTTCTGAATGTATCAGCACTGTTACCTATTCCATTCTTGTGAATGGTGAACCAAAAGGAAATATTATCCCTTCAAGAGGCCTTAGACAAGGTGATTCTTTGTCACCGTATCTCTTCTTGCTATGCTCAGAAGGCCTAAATGCTCTCATCCAACATGTTGTGAATGAAGACAAAATTAGGGGATACTCCCTCTGCCAGTATGGTCCAAAAATCTCCCATTTATTTTTTGCTGATGATAGCCTGTTGTTTTGTCATGCTTAGATAAGTGATATCCAAGCCATACAAGAAATTCTAGAATTATATGAGAAAGTTTCAGGGCAGCGTATCAACAAGGAAAAGACCACTCTTTTCTTCAGCAAAACTGTATCCATGGAGCTGAAAAATGACATAAAAAATTTCCTTGGGGTTTCAAAGATCAAGAAATATGAAAAATATTTAGGCCTTCCAACGATGGTGGGTAGAAATAGAAATGCTAGCCTAAATTTCATCAAGGAAAGGGTGTGGGGAAAAGTCCAAGGGTGGAAGCAGAAATTGTTGTCACAAGCCAGCAAAGAAGTTCTCCTTAAAGTCATAGTGCAAGCAATCCCCACCTTTGCAATGAGTTGCTTTCGCTTGCCGGTTGGTCTATGTAGAGACATTGAAATGATGATCCGTAAATTTTGGTAGGGATAAAGGGGTGACTGGAGAAAAATACACTGGAGAAATCAGGAGACATTATGCAAGCCAAAGGTTGATGGAGGCATGGGTTTCAAAGATCTTGGCAAGTTCAATGAAGCCATGTTAGCCAAGCAAGTGTGGAGGCTAGTGCATGATAAAACTTCTCTTTTTTACAACGTGTTCAAAGCAAAATACTTCCCAAATTGCAGTGTTTTTGAGGCAAAGGCTAAATCTGGTTCATTCGCTTGGAGAAGTATTTTATATGCTAGAAAACTCATTTTAATGGGTGCCAAATGGAGAGTAGGTGATGGCACTCAAATCAAGATCTACGGAGCAAACTAGCTGCCAGGAGAGACATAAGGCCATGTGGTGTCACCCCCTGTACCTGCACTTAGCTCAGCAATTGTATCAGCTCTAATTGATCCACTCATGTATGGCTGGAATTCTCATACTATTGACAACACTTTCTTGCCTTTTGAAGCTGAGCAAATCAAGTCCATTCCACTAGGAATCATCAAGCAACCTAATCTTTTGTATTGGCCATGGAGTAGGGATAGATCCTATTCAGTTAGCATAGGGTATCAACGACTGTGTGCAGAAGAACAAAAAAATTCGGCCTCACCTTCAAACCTTGACAAAACTCACGAGTTCTTGAAAAAATTGTGGAAGGCTGGTGTACTAGGAAAACTTAAGGACTTCTTATGGAAAGCGTGCTCAAATGCATTGCCCACAAAGGTCAACTTGCTACGGAGAAAAATCATTGCAAAAAGCTCCTATCCACATTGCACAAACTAGGCCAAAATAGTTCTTCATGCTCTCTAGGAATGCGACTCGGTCCGGCTGGTTTGGGAGGTAGATTTCAGATGGGTGGATCGCCGAAAATGAGCCGTGGGATCCTTTCAAAATTTGGTGGAACTGATCCTCAATAAACCCTAGCAATTGGAGCTCTTCACCACCATTGCGTGGCACCTCTGGACAAGGCGAAACAAATTCAAGAAACCGTGTTGTTTTGAAGGCTAAGAGGTTCCTGTCTTTCCATCAACAGCTAAGCAGCAAGTCTCCAAGGCAGCAAGCACGTCCAAAGGCAGTAAAGCGGACACCACCAGATCAACATAGCTTCAAAACAAATTTTGATGGAGCTTTATTCTTAGACACGAGTGAGGCAAGCTTGGATGTAGTGATACGAGATCATGTAGGGGAAATCATTGCAGCACTTTCTTAAAAAATTCCACAACCACCTTCAGTTACATGCTTGGAACTACTTGCAGCTAGGCGGGCTGCTATTTTTGCCCAAAAAGTAGGTCTTCAAGGTTCCATAATGGAAGGAGACTCGAAAACAGTCATCAATTCCCTTTGAAAAGGTGATATATTTCAATCTGCTTATGGTCATCTCATTAAGGATACTTTATCCTATGTACACTCCTTAAGGAGTTTTAGTTTCTCTCATTCCTATAGACAAGGAAATTCTATTATTGATGCTTTAGCAAAGAATGCTAGGTTTTGTTCGGGTTTAATAGTCTGGATGGAGCATGTTTCACCAGACATTAATGTTCTTGTATTGGCTAATAAGCCTTCTTCTTAATTTAATAAAACAGAGTGAAGCGGATTCTCAAAAGAAAAAAAAAAAAAAAAAAGGTTCCGCAAGTCCGCTAGACTTATCTTTTATTATTCTTAAATATTCTTCTTTACTTGGAACTTGCATTGGGAAATTAATGACTAATGTTTTTGAGAACAATTACATGATATTCCTTCCTCATAAGTAAATAATAAATTTCATCATAAATTTTATTACTAAGACCTAATATTATGTGAGATGATATTGAAATTATATATAAAACTAATGCTATTTTACTTTTTATTTATTTTTAGTTTATAATATTGTGACATATAAACTTTTTTTTTTTTTTATACAAGATAGAAATTATATTCCAACCTAATTTAAGTGTATATGTGTGTAAAGCTCCCCCTTGGAGACTTGAACTCTGACCCTTGCAACCTCCACACCCTATAAGCACTTATACTTATGGAGTGACCATCGCACTAATGACCTGTTTGGATGGAGGGGGAAAGGATGGAGAGTAGAGGGGAGTAGAGTAGAGTTGACTAAAAATAAGCTAATTTTGTGCTAAATCTACTCTACTCTACTCTACTCCCCCTCGATTCAAATGGACCATAAGGGTGTGCGGTGGTGCATATAAACTTTTGAAACCTCACAATTTTACTCTTCATTATTCTTTTTTGTGTGTGTATCAGTGGCGGAGCCAAGATTTTAGGTTAGGGGAGGCAAGATCAAAAGAGAGTAAAATTAATTCGAAAAAATATTAATTGATATAAAAAAATAAATAAATAAACTACTATATGCAAATGTAATTGTCATATACAATTAAAATTTGGGTTTGTAAAAAAAACTTGGGTTTGAGATTGAAAAATGCTGGTGAGGAAAGAAAAAATTGTTGTACGTAACAGAGATGCTATGAGTAGTTCTAGACCATAAATTATTTCATAATGTTTTTGACAAAATTTTGATATGGCAGACTGTGAGTGATTAACAAATACTAACACATAATTAAACTCAAAAAAAAATTTCAACATTCACACTCTGCCACGAAACAATTGTGATAAAAAAATTGTGAAAAATTTTGTGGTCCTCAATTTTTTTGAGGTGCTATAATGACCAGTGAGTGAGAGTAGTTTTTCTTTTCTTTTCTTTTTTCATAATTCTATTCAAAAAAATAGTGGTGGAGAAGTAGGTTGTACAAGTGGTTTTATTTTATTATAATATTATTATAAGGTGGGATCCATTACTTTTTTAAAAAGAGTTGCCTGGTGTGTGTATATATATATTATATTTAAATTATGTTTATATTTAAACAATTCGTTACAATCTTGGTATTTAATTGTAATAAATGTATAATCTAGAATATATAGTTCCATACAAACACAATTATAATAAATATCTATAATAACAATAATAATTATTGAAATTCATATTTAGAAAAAAGGGAGGGGGGAATCTAAAAATTTCATCAATGATAAATATTATAAATAAATAAATAATGATATTTAATTTATCTTGAATTTTTTCATACTTTTCACTATTGTAGTGAATATAGATACTCCATTTATACCATCATTCAACTTAATTAAAACTAGTAATAAACTAGCCATAGACCTACTCGACACGCGGAAAATTTTGATGATTTTTTCTTTTTTGGGAAAATTACTTTTTACTATCCTAAATTATGCACCAGATTATACTTTGCACCCTAAACTATCACACTCATCACACTTTGTACCTCGGTGTTATTTTTGTTGTTATGTTTAACGAAATCCTACTGCATGTGATAAGCACATGCTTCTTGCTTAAGATGGGACAAATTAAAAGACCGAAAAACTCTTCTTCAAAATCAATTAAACAAAACCCTAAACACCCTTTTAGAAATGTTTAAAATATTCTGCATTAAAGGTAGAACAGAAACAAGAAAAGACATACTCCACTATGTACACGTTATTGGCATCCTCACATGTTTGAAATTTGAATCAACATAATTCAGCTATGTCATTATTACCAACAATTAACTCCATTCTCAGAGTTGAACGACGTTTGTGACCTAGAGTTTGCACTTGCACTACTGTGTGATTGGGAAATCATTAAATAATTGGGGACTTAGGGATTTCGTTACAATGGTGGATTGGTGTTTCAATCTGGGGATAAAATTTGGGTTTCAGTTTTTTTTGGGTGAAAAGTGAGAGGGTGAGAGACAAGAATCTAAATTTGGGTTTGGGCAGTGGGTACGCATGCGAGACACAAAGAAAGATGTGGAAAAAATTGAGTATTTTTTTTAATTGATTTTGAAGCAAGGTGTTTCAGTCTTTTAAGCTTGTTCCACCTAAGTAAGAAGCATATACTTGTCATGTGTAGTAGGATTCCGTTAAACATAACAGCAAAAATAACACCGGGGGGCAAAATGTGATAAGTGTGATAGTTTAGGGTGCAAAATACGGTAGATGAGACTTATATAAGTGTTAGTTCCAAATTCCAAAATTTCTTAAAATGATGTGATTATTTACTAACAAAATATATATAGTTGATATAATGTATTAGATTTTCTAAATTAAGCTATCTATATTTGTTATTTGAAAAAAGTGTTTTAAACTTTGCAAGTGTTCTTTTCTTTCTCTATTTTTAAGGAAACATAATGTATTTTACATTCAACTATTATATAAGGCAAGATATTTTGTAAATAATTTAATTTGTAGTTAAATTTATTTTTAGTGCTCCTTACAAACGATTCATCCTCTATACATCTTGGATGACCTAAAGAGGAAGTAGACATAAATAAATCAATCACTTATATTAAAAAAAAAAAAAAAAAAAAAAAAAAAAAAAGAGAGAAAAGAATAATACATGACTTTAATAACATAATAAAACAATATAATTTTATCAAGAACCTATCAATATTACATTATCACGTTGAAAATGTGACATAATTGTCAATGAAACAACTCTCCTTAATTCTACAACAACATCTTCTCCCAAAGCATCCCGAAGTAGACTAAATGGACCAAAATAGAGTGAAATGAAACAAAACATTACACTTATGTGACTCAATAAGAGTGTAGTAATAATAAATGTTATAATTTAGTTTTTAGACATTATATATAGATAATTTTAGTGTCATGAAAGAATATAGGGAACAAATTTATTGAGTTAAATTAACATATAAAATAAGTATTTTTCTAGCATTATTATTTATTTATTTTTTTACTTAAAACCTTATTATATTTAGCTTGCCTCCTAGAAAAAATTTCTATCCCCACAACTGGTGTGGAGTACCCAAATTGAGTAGGAGGTTCTGGGGAACTCATAGCCATTTTTTTTAAGAGGATTATGATTTATGACCAGGGAAAGCTGTTAGTCTACTAGTGTGAGCCACCTTCAAGTCTAAAGAGAACTCCAACGTTAGCAACAAGTAAGATAACTAATTAGAGTTATGTTAATCGCCGAGTAGGCATATGTTAAAAATGAATAAATATTCAATTATGGTGTGTAATGCATACTTTTTAAAAGATAAAATACTTGTGAATGATTTCAACCAAAAAAAAAAGTGATTTATTGACTTATATGTACGAATTTATTGTGGTTGTATGTAGTTTTTTGAACATGTGTACAATTTGAATATATTTTTGAAATATATATATATATATATATATAATTATTCAATAAAGCTGTAAATTATTTTTTGAAAAATGTATTACTAATTAATGTGTCTTTTACATTTACAAAAATATTAACGGATACCCTAAGGGTATTAGTTTATAATACATTTTTAAATATTTTTTTATGAGAAAAGAAAAAAAAATGGAAAAGAAAAATTTTTAATTTTTTCATAAAAGTTTTTTAAAATGACTTGTTAACAAATTCCCTAAAATATCAAGACTCTCTTCATGGAAAAGTTTAGGATTACACAATTTTTCTTAACTTCTTGCTATCATTGTGACATAATAAAATTTGATTAGTGAAGAAAAAATAGTGAACATATGTGTAAGTGATGATTAAACACTCACAATTTACTATCACAGAATCGGCAAAATCATCGTGGAATAAGTCGTGATTCTCCAACTACTCTACATTCATTAGCAACAAGTAAAACCAATTTGATTATCCCAGTTATGCAGACACACGTTACATTTGTCAGACTTTCCATTCCCAAAATTAAGTATTAATATTTTAATCTAAGTAAGACACTTGAGTTGCATAGATTTCCTAAAGTCCCTGCACCGGATAGACCAGCCAGCATTACGACAAAAAAGGTTCAGTTTACTAAGGAAAAAGAAAAACAATGCAAAGTATAAGACAACTCATCCATAGAAAACAATGCAAGTCAACCTCGTATCCTTACTTTAGTTGGAGTCTTGGAGAGAGCTCCCCACCCTCCCTCGTTAACAACTAGTACGATTACTAATTAATATGTGCCATTTCACACATTGGCCTCTTAATAATATACTTCAAAGAGTAAATTTTATAGTAAGCCAGAAAATGAATAAAGCAATCTTATTTTCTTTGCATTTTTCTCTCTTTACCCTCTAATTCCACGTTTAAACTTTGGTACATTTGCAAATTTTTAGCAGTTTGATCTTCACAAATAGGAAGAAAACCATGCAGATCATCCCCCCAAGTGTGAGTAAATTGTGGAGCCTACTGGAGATCCGTGCTCTCGTTTTGTTTAGCCTTGGACTCCAAAGCATCCTCATCTTTACTGGCAACATGAGGAAGAATTCAGCTAGTAAGAAGCTCAGCACTCTTCTATGGCTGACCTACTTGTCAGCAGAGTGGGCTGTGACAGTGTCGCTTAGTGTGCTTTCCAACAATGCAGGAAAGTCTGTGAATCCAGACCTTGTAATTACAGCATTCTGGGCTCCATTTCTTCTCTTGCACCTTGGAGGCCCAGACACCATTACTGCATACTCCTTGGAAGACAACGAGTTGTGGCGCAGGCATGCACTAACGCTAGTCACCCAAGTGACTACAACTGTCTATGTCGTACTTAGGTGCTGGACCAGTACTCCATTAAATTTTCTTGCTATTCCAATCTTTGTTGCTGGGATAATCAAGTCTGGAGAGAGGATATGGGTTCTGAGGTATGCGAGCAGCGAACACTTCAGAGAGTCCATGACGCATCCAAGTTATCGCATGTCAAAGAAGTCTCCCAGCTATGTGTTAGGTTTGCAATTCAACGTGCCTGTTAACGATCCTTTTGAAAATGCAGACATTTTACAGAACGCCTACAATTTCTTCAAAATTTTCAAGCAGTTGTTGGCAGATGTCATCGTTAACTTCCATGATATTGAGAACAGCCGAATCATCATCAAGAATGTATCATCAGAAGACACTTTCAAAATGATTGAAATCGAGCTTGGATTCATCTATGATGTGTTCCACTCAAAAGCAGTCGTGCTTTATTCATTTGTGATGGATGGCTTCTCTGGTTGCTTCACTCTTTGCTGCATCAGTCTCCGTTGCATCAATTTCTTATCAATTAGTTCTGTATCCATGGCCTTCTTGATCACCGAAAAGCATGATTACTCAAGAGTGTCCGTGATTATCACTTATGTATTGCTAACAGGAGCAATCATCCTTGAGCTCTACGCACTTATATTACAACTATGCTCTGACTGGACAATGCTATGGCTGAGTAGGCGTAATCTCTTACATAAGGGCATTTTGTCATTTCTACTTACTAAAAGGAAGAGGTGGTGTAATACCATGCAACAGTACAACATAATAAGCATTAGCCTTCAAGATATTCCTGCCAAGAGAAGTTTTATCATGAAGGTCTCATCCTTTTTTTGGAAATGTATCCAGAAGGTCTTATGCATTCATGGATTATTGGAGAAGCATCGGCACAGGTCATCGAAGAAATTAGAATCAGCTATGTATGATGGGAAGAAATTATGTGCTTACAGGGGTGACTGGGTGTTTCAAAATACAA